>NW_005842110.1:1148976-1161090 GCF_000455745.1 Alligator sinensis
ACATCCAATACACATACGTGGATTACTAATTCATATACCACACACACACACAATGATATCTATATATGTGCATATATATGTGTATTCGCTAATTTACACACATACCCCCCCACCTACACATACACACGGGTGAGTTTCTAAGTTGGGTGTTGTGATGTGCATGTATGCATGTGCTTGAGATACCTGGGGAAAGGTTAAGGTAAGAAAGTAGAAGCGTAAGGAGTTAAAGTTACCAGGACCGGGATTAGAACCAATAGACTACAGGGGCCTGGGCTGAAGAACTGAGGCTCAGGGGTAACTTTAAGTTAATTGATCTTAATTAATTAAAAGACCAGGCCCAAAGCCTGCAGAACAGGGAAGCATGCCAGCACAGTCTGGGACTGGAGCCAGAGCTACCAGGGAGCTGAAAAGGTAGGTGCTGGAGAGGGAAAAGTGGGACTAAGGGAAAGTGTGGGTGTTAAAGAGGGGCTCTGGGTGTGGGGGAGCCAGAGGATGGCTCTGGGGCAGCTAGAAAAGTCTGGGAAGCTGCGGGGGGGCAGAAGCCTGAAAACAGAGACGGACAGCAGAAAATCACAGAAAAAGCAGCAGGAGAGACTGAAAGGCAGCAGGGGCAGCAGGAAAGGAGAGAGAGGCAGCAGGAGTATGGGAAGCAGGGGGGCAGCAGAAAATTACAGGAAAAGAAGCAAAAGAGACTGAGAGGCAGCGGGAAAGCAGAGAAAGGCAGCAGAAAGTCACAGGGAAAAGGCAGTAGGAATTGAGAGGAGATTGGGAAACTAGTGGAGAGGGGTGGGAGCTGGAATTGAGAGAGAGAGAGAATGAGGCTGGAATTTAAGATAAGGAAGGGACTGGGATTCAGTAAAACATGACCCAGCTCGGGTTTGCAAATGACAGTGGTTTTATTGAACAGGGGAGATGGTGACACAATGCCAAATTGGTTCCCTTGCACCCCTCCTGGTCTGGTCCAGATGGAAATGGCGTTCCCACTGGGTCTGTCTTCACTGCCCCTTTTTATAGGGGCAGACCTTGTGTGACCCTAGTGACAGGAGGCATGCCCAGGCAAGGGTCAGCCCCTGGTGTACTGAGCATGTGTGCTCCATGCAGGGATGTGCAGTTTTGGGTGTCTGCAATGGTGAGAGTTGCTGGTTTTGCAGGGTCCTTTGTCTTTCAAATGCTGGTCTTGTCTCTGTTCCTGGGGGAGGTCCGTGGTTCCTGGGTGAATCAATGCGAGGCGATGGCCCAGTCATTGCAGGCCATTTAGTAGCGGCCTGCTACCACTGTATTTCAATTATTTCCAATCGCACTCATTCATCGGGGAACCAGGTTACATGGGAGGGGTACGTGACTCATACAGTTGCAACATGGGATGCCCAGGCAGAGGACAGAAGATGGAGACTTGACATGACGTTGGTTTACTTACAAACACAGGCCTAAACCATACAATATCCATATGAAACAATAAAAATCAATATGAAAATGATGATAATACAATATACAACAGTAAAAATCAATACAAACCTAATATACAATGTACAACAGTGGATATCCAAAACCAAGAACTTGCTACCAAAATAAAAATATTTAAAGCTTATCCTACATTTTAGCTTACTTTATCTATAGGGAAAAGGGAGGGAGAGAGAAAGTCAGAAATGATAGGGGAAGGGGAGGGAATACATTTTAAAATAAATAAATAAAAAGAGAGAAATGGGTGGGGGTTGCTACAGTGTTAAGATTCTGTTGCTGTCAGAGATTAGAATGGAGAGTAGCAATGTTTTCTAGCTTCTGTAATACAGACTGGTGCTACTGTGCTGCTTACTAAGTTATTACCTGTTGTCACTTAAAGTGGTCGACTGGAAGGAGGCTATAGGGGAGGAGGAGACCTCATTGAGGCACACTGCCGTATCATGTAGAGACCCGAGTGCCAGTGAGGGCATGCCTTAACAAGCAGATTTGCTGCAGATAAGTTGAAGGATGATGGAGGTGGACGCTTGGTGTGACTGCATAGTTTCTGCCATACTGTGGGCACCAGCTCTTTAATTTGAGGGTTTTGTGTACCTGAACTTGCCTGGGAACCACAAAGTCTTGCAGGAGATGTGCAGATTTCCTTATGGAGGATCCTTTAGTTGGAGATTTACCCCTTGAACTCTTTGCTTCTCCCTTGCCAGTTCTCATTCTTGCCCAACATGGTTGCTGATAAAAACCTTTAAGGCAGAAAACTTGCACTGGCACTTTGTCTCCCTGGCAGAGAGTCAAAAGGGGTCTTGGGCTCCTGGACCTGAGGTCAGAGCCATTTCTCTCCAGAGCTCAGGAGAGAGAACTATAGTCCAGCTTCCCTGTCTTTACACATCTGGGAGCTGAGAGAATGCTGTATGGAGTATGTCTCTGATACAAAAGATTGATCTAGGCAGAGATAGTCCCATCACAGGTGCAAAACATATAAAATGTTTTTTTCTTAAGAATGAACAAAATCTTCCAACAGGCAATAAAAGGAACACTATAGCTAGTTATCTACCAAAAGAAATTTAGCCAGAAGGCCTAAACCCCAAAAGTTGTTGAATGGATAGAGAAGGATCGCAGTTGAGTAGGCAACTTAAAGTTCCAGTTGGAGATAGCTTCAGTCAGAGTTGGCAACCCTATTTTGGGAGAATTTTTTTTCTTGAAGGTATTCTGGGAGACTTTTTCTTAAAATATCCTATTAAAATCTCACAGCTTGCTTTCAATAGTCACCGGGAGATTGATGCTGATTCCAGTAGACTCCTGGCCAGTCCAGGAGGGTTGGCGACCATAGTTGGAGTTGAGGTAGTTGAGAAGATCTTGGTGTGGGAAATACACATGATCCATTATCTCTTCAGTTTTGTACTGAGAGGCAGTTCATATGCATACTACAGTGGTGCTAGCCAAAATTCTCCAAGCTGAAGCGCACAAGGCTCATACGTACCCACTCAGGATTGTGCATGTGGACTGTCATTCAGAGGAACCAGTCTTATGTAATCTCTTCCTCTCCTTTTGCTCCCCCCACCCCCTTCCAGCCTAAGCTGTTCAGTGACCAGCTGCTTCTTTTAGTTTCTTGACCTTTCATCTTATGACAAGATGCAATGCATTGTAAGCGGGATGCTGGGAGATGCTACCTCGAGCTAGTAACAGAAATCTTAATAGTGTCTTGGAAGCTGTGGCTAATAGGTAGCAAGTGATATCCTTGTTGAAGAAGGAGGCCTTTCAAGACTCAGTGGGTGACAGGGAATTTCAGACTGAGCAGTGTGATTGGGATTAAGTTCTTGTCTCCCATCTTTTCAAGAAATTTAAGATGGATTTACTTGGCTAGTTTCCTTCAGAATGCATTACTAAGCATATGTCATAGCCTCTCCGACAGTTATTCCAGTGAGTGTACTGATTTGATAAGGACCCAATCCTGCAAACATTTTGGCATGTAACTAGAGTGGAGAGGACTTTACCTGAACAAGAAGATCTAGATGTTTCTCTTTAGGAAAAAATGTATCCTCAGATTGATATTCATTAAAATTGATGGGAAACCTCTCTGCAGCGTTGATGCTGTGTGAGAGAATGTTGAGGTCATACATATACCAAACTTTGGTTTCTTTTTTCCTCTCTCTTTTTTTTTTTTTCCCACCACTGCAGACTCAGCTGCTCTGCTCCAGAACACGTCTCCTTTTTGTCTGCATGCTTCTACTCTGAACTTACCATATATTTAAACAGAAACTTTACAATAGTTTTTTGGAAAACTAATTAATGTTGTGGGATAGCTTCCTGTTTTCTGGCTGTTTTACAGTGTTTACCATGAGTTTTAGCACTGAAATCAAGTTTGAAATGCAAATGTAGATCATTATTACTTACTTATGTATGCTTTTTTCTGGTTCTTTTGTAAGCATACTTTAAACTGGAGAGTTGAACACCAAAGCTTGTATATAGTGCTGCAGAAACGTTTGTGTGCTTTGGGCCTTAAGTTATCTCAAGAACTTAATTGCATGCAGGCACTATTTTGTAATATAATAAATAAGTTTGAAAATTCAAACATTTAATGTTGCAAACTCTTGGAAAGGCAAAAGTGGGATCTTGTATATTTGAGAGAGAGCTCAAACTGTTTTTCAGTTGCTGATTCTTACTAGATTTCTGTACTCTTCTGCTACATTTCCTGCAGTTCAGCTGTAAGGTTTTGATCGCCTATCAGAAGTCTTTAACTTTATTTGCTATTTCAGTGATTCCAAGATCAAAAGATCAACTTCTGTCATAAAAGTTCCACTCTTTATCAGTTTTAATGGTCTTAAAATTGGGTGTTGTGACCTTGCCTCTTTTGTATGCGTCACAAAATTTTCAGTCATATTTACCTCCTTTCTTCATTTTCTCTCTTTATGCCAGATTTGAAATAAAGAAGAAACTTAAAACAGCAAAAAAGAAAGAGAAGAAAGAGAAAAAGAAAAAGCAAGAGGAAGAGCAGGAGAAAAAAAAGCTCACACAGATCCAGGAATCTCAGGTAGTGTACACAACAGAGTCTCACTATTTAGTGGCCCTTTTATCCTAGAGATAAATGCCGCTTCCTATCCCTGCTATCCTTCCGAAAAATGCCCTAACAACATGGCCTTTAGGTTGGGAGGAAGGGGAACTTAGTTCTTTTTAGCCTTTTTCAGATCACTTTAAAAAAAAAATGCACTACCAAACAGGTAATATTTTAAAGGGGTGGGTGTATATTGTGAATAGTTGCCATATATGAATAATGTGTGTGTGTGCACGTGTATAAGCAACTATTCACAATGAAATATAAAGGGGAGAAGACCAAATCAGGCTGCATCTGTTGTGATACTCTAATAAGGTTTTTTTAATTATTGCTTAATTGTTCTGTTTCTGAATTACTCTTTTTTGCACTTCTTTATGTAGAAGTTTGTCTGAAATTTTACACACTTGTTCTTAGGCCAGGAGTGAACTTTTTAAAGAGAATTTGACCACAAACACTTAAGCCATTTTTGAAAAGAGTAGAAAAATACTTTTGCTCTTTAATGTGTTCCTAGTGCCTCAATGGTATAGAGTAGATAGAATCTTTGAAGTTGGTAGAGATGTAAGCTGGTCTGCAACACAGTGGCTTTCTGAGGCTCTCAAAAAATAACAGCCTCTGCGATGCTCACATTTAATGAGAACGTCACCTTCAAGTCTTAAAATTGCATGCATACGTGCTATGTGGGCCAAAAGCAGGGTGCAGGGTTCTGTACAATAATTTGTGCGTACAGGAAATTATTAATATTATCCCTGCATCGATTGTTGGCATTTCTTGCCTCTGGGTTGCAGAGAGAAGTATTCTAAAATCCTCTCTCAGGTTTTTCTTTTGTTTCTTTCCTACAAAAAAAAGAAAATTGACTTTTTATTATTGTTAAGAATAGAACTTTTTTTGCCTATATAGCCTCATCTCTTACCTGAGTAACACCCTGTACGATATAGTACATATACGCTGGCATCCAGGTGCTAGATGGCAGAGCCATTTGATTGTATTTTTCTGCACTTTTGGCCGTTCATGTGACTCCGGCCAAGTACGTTTCCCCCCTTGGGGCTAGTGCTAACATTCTGGAATTCTGACCTGGTTCAGACAGCTGCCAGTTCTTCTCCTTTTTTTTTTTTAAGGCTTGATTTCTCCTCTACCCCCATCCCCCTGCCCTCATATTTTGCCTGTATAAAAAAGTAACAGCTCTCTGAAGTATGGACTGGGGTGCTCAACCTCCAGCCCACGGGCCAAGTGCAGCAGGCAGAGTCTTGGAACCTGGCCTGGGGGCTTTCCCTGGGTTGGGAAATTTGGTGGTTAAGGGGGGTGGGGCAATACTGCCTCCTGTCCCTGCTGCCAAAATCTCAAGCCCCACTTGGTGGGGTGGAACTGGGCTAAGACCCACTCTCTGCATGGCCAGATCAGAGCCAAGCCATGCCCCTTTCCCTTCACTGAGCTGGGTTGCGCCCCCTTCTCCCCTTAGGGAAAGGCCATTCCCCCTTCCTTCTGCACGGTCAGGTTGGGGCTAAGCTATACCCTCTTCCTTCCAAGGATCTAGGCTACACCCTTTCCCCCTGCATGGCTGGTTTGGGGCCAACCCATGCCCCCTTCCCTTCACCTGGCTAAATTGGGGCTGTGGCCCCCCCCCCATGCAGAGCCAGGTCACACCCCTCTCCCCATCCCTCCAGGGGAGCCAGGTTGGGGCCGGCCCACACTCCCTTCCACCATGCAGCTGGACTAGCTGTGTTCTATCTGGGGCCCCACTAGATCTGGCTTGCAGAAGGAATGGGTGGTACCCATCTGGCCCACCAGCCAAAAAGCTTACACCCCCCTAGGTTGGACAGTATGCAGTCTTGCAGCAGTGACAGATTTAAGGTCTACTTATGAACCAAAGTTAAAAATAGGAGCTTTATATCGCTGGAAAGAGGGGGGTGTGGCCTGGTCCTACCCTGGCTGAATGGAGGGACCGGGCAGTATACATAGTAGTTTCTTAGATTAGACTGTGATAGGAAAGCCCTTCCTTGTAAGTGGCTCTTGAGAGGCAGATAAAAATTGATGTATGTTCAGTTTTGCCAAGGAGCTTTTGTTTAGAAATTATAGTGCGAAATATAGTAATTCTTAAATACCCCAGAACCACCACTCAAAGCCAGTCTGGCAGGGTGCCTCATGCAGTATACATCTCAGATTAGCCCCCTGTGCCACATGCAGTGCATACAGTGAGTTCATCCGCATGCAGCACACAACAGCCCTGGTTCAGGGCACATATTACAGGCAGCATCTGTGCCAGACTGGTCCCATGTGCTGGCTATGGCACGCAGGTAGGGTCTGTGGGCCCAACCTGGTCCTGGAACCACCGCATAGCACTCATTCAGCACAGGCGCTGCTTGCAGCACATGCCAAACCATCTCCACATGCATTTTGTGAAGTTGGGTGCTAACATATGCTATGCCACATGTGGCACATGAGGTTGGTCCAAGACCCATGGGCCAGATCCTAGGACTTCATGAGCCAGATCTGGCCTGTCACCTGCATCTTTGACACCCCAGCATAAACAAAACACTTAGTATCTGGTGTGATAGAAAGGTTTTATACCTAGGTAAGACTATCTTAGTCTGGTCAGTCAGTCATGATTTTTCCTCTGTGGAAGTGGCCATCTGACACTTTCCAAAAACAGTTTTCACATAAAAAGTGTTTTTTGTTTTTTTGTTTTTTTTTTTTTATTGAAAGTATTTGAATAAAAAATATAAATGGTTGCTAATAAAAGTGGCTAGCCATATCTTTAGCTTATTTCCGTGAATTACAGCTGGGTATTGAAACATTCTCTGTGTGCATGTTTTAGGTGATGTCACACAATAAAGAGCGACGATCAAAGCGGGATGAGAAACTGGACAAGAAATCTCAGGCCATGGAAGAACTGAAAGCAGAGAGAGAGAAAAGGAAGAACAGAACAGGTGAGTGGAGACTTGTTGCTGGGGCTTCTGTTTTAAAAACCTAATGCAAGTTCATATAACTCTTGCTGCTTCTCTCCCATGCATATCTCTTTTCCAGTACGTTAATGTGTTCCAACTCTGAGTGTGGCGAATCATAGCAAACAGCCTCCATTTTTTTTCACTTTTCTTAGTCTTTTGGGTGGGGAGTTTCTTCAAGGGTACCATATGGGAATATTAGTTTGTGATAGCACTGTGTATTTGCTGGGGAGTAGACTGAAATCCCAGCTCATGTTATAGTCAGCTGAAAAGTGATTGGTTCCTACCTGCTTGGAGTGTCTGAATTGCGACAGGGGTGAAAGCTAGAATGGTCAAGGTGTTAAGCCTTTTTGAGGAGCGCTATCATTCTTGCAGAATTAGGAAGGCAGTGATAAGCTCTCAATTCTTATGTATATTGTCACCTTCTTATGTCTTTCTGACTGAATGGGGAACAATGTTTTAAGATAAGTGTTTTATACTTACAGTGATCAACAGAATGGCAGAGTCGATCTAACTGTAGCCTTATATGGTTTCCGGCTTGTGGGCCCGTGGTTTCTGGTTATACTGTCTTTTAAAATTATGCAAAAAATGAACTAGGTAAATCTGAAATTCAATTCTCCTCTTGTAGCCGAGTTGCTTGCAAAAAAACAGCCATTAAAAACCAGTGAAGTGTACTCGGATGATGAAGAGGAAGAAGAGGATGATAAGTCTAGCGAGAAAAGTGATCATTCATCCAGATCATCCTCATCTGATGAAGAGGAAGAGTAAGTGTTAAAAGCTTACAGAAAAGCCACTTCCCCAAATGTGCTTAAAATACAAACCAAAAATTCCTGTCTGATATGTGACTCTGCCTCTTGGCATATATGAAGGCTTTTAGATGAACAACAGCCTTAGATGAATGCCCCCCTGTCTGCCCCAAACTCCTATTAATATGGAAAAGTTCCATGTTGGCATTGTAAAAATGTTGAATGTGAATTGGTTTGTTTAGGAGTCTAGTAATGACAGGATAAGAATCCTAGATCATTGGTTTGTATCCCTTCCAGGTCATTAGTACCTTTTTTTTTTTTTTTTTTTGTGGTTTGGTGACCTCTGCCCAAGGATTAAAGTAATATGGAGAAAGATATCCTTTTGCTTTGAACATAACCTGTGGGTAAGAAGCATCAGAAACTACCTCTCCTATTGTATCTGTTCTGATCTTTGTTCTCCATTGTTTTTTCCAGCAAGCATCTTCCACAAACACTAATTCTGCCTAAACCGCAGCCTTTTAAGAAGATGAACTAAGTCACTTTTTATAGATATTTTAATTGATGTAAACCAAATACTAACCTCAGCTGAAACCCCTTTGTGTGTGTGTAGTGCTAATGGTTTTATTTCCCTTCTTTCTCCTGTCTTTCCTTTTGAAAACCAGGAAAGAAGAGATTCCTCCAAAATCCCAGCCCGTATCCTTACCTGAAGAACTGAATAGGGTACGGTTATCCCGGCACAAGCTGGAACGCTGGTGTCACATGCCTTTCTTTGCCAAGACCGTTACTGGCTGCTTTGTGCGAATTGGCATTGGAAACCACAACAGCAAACCTGTCTATCGGGTGAGTTTGTCTTCTGGGGTTTGGGCTGCTCCCAACCTCTAGAGATTTGTGATTGCTGAGATCCTAGCATTCACAGCTATGGTTTGGTTTGCCTCTAGAGAAGGAGCCCATATGTATTTTGTTCATTTAAGTAAAGAACCTTTCAGTGTAGGTCAGAGTCTTGCTGCTGCCAGAGTAAGGGAGAAGGTACATTTAAAAAAAACCCCACAAAAACCTGAGACCAGGTTGCCAATTAATTAACAGTCAAATTAGGGGTGGCTGAGTCCATACTAAAACAACCTTGATAGCACAGCCTATTCTTCCAACTGTTGCATTGTCTTATCTTGTCTTTTCAGCGTTAAAAATTGTTTTGAGTTCTTGGTATGACCCAGTAAGAAACATCTTGCTCCTCTTTCTTGTAACTTGAGGTCACACCCAAAAGTTTTCCTGATTCATTTGAGAAATAGAGAAATGTTAAGCTTCTTTAACAAACAGTTCCATTACGTCTGTGCTCCTCAGGAAAGGGTAGCTGAGGAAGCACTGATTTTTATTTCTCTGCTTCAAAATTGATAGTAAATCTGTGGATGCCTTTAGGATTTACCACAAACTGCTTTCCCTGATGAACACTAGGCCTATGCAACTATTTGGTTTCGGATTTGGCCGAAGGACAGTCATTCGATTCGGGTCACTGTCCTGGATCTATTTGACCGAATCAGCTTTGGAAGATTCAGTGCTGATGCAGTGATTCGGATTGGCTGGGGAAAGGCAGGCCAGACACAGGCAGGTGGCTCCTCCGGCTGTTTCTGCCTCTCCCCCTCCCCGGGCAGGGGGAACCATGAGAGAAGCCCTGATGGCTTCCCTGCCTGGCCCCATCTCCCACCTAGCCTCAGCCTAGTTCCAGCACTTAAGAAAACGAACAAAACCAACCCTGCGCTCACGGGACTGGCTGTGGGAGCTCTGGGGCTTCCTGGCAGAGCCCTGGCTCTGATGGCCCCCCTGCCCGGCCCCAGCAGTCCGGGAATTAAAAAGCCACACTCACCGGCATTGGCTGTGGGGGTTCTGCAGCCATGTGGCAGAGCCCCCACCCTCAATGGCTGCCCCACTTTGCCCCAGCATCCTGGCAACACCAAAAAAAAAAAAGGAAAAAAAAAAAAAAGCCCACGCTCCACTGTCTCTGGCAGTGGGAATTGAGGGTTTGTGGCAGAGCCTGCTGTGCAGAGGGAGGCAGCAGGGATTGCCCCCCCACCTGGCACCAGCGTGGTAGCTGCCCCATGGATGTGAGCTGGGGCTGAGTGGTGCTGGGCTCCGGCTGACTGCTGGAGCCACCCCAGTTCCCAGGCAGCACACGGCACCCTGCTGAGCTGCGCTGCATCTGCACCATGGGTCAGCTGCTGCACAGGTGCCAGGCGGGAGGGGCAGTCCCCACTGCCCCATGCTGCACAGGGGAGCTCTGCCATGAGTCCAAAAAAAAAAAAAAGGGGGGTGCCTGGGGCTGGGCAGGGCAGGCATGGGGCTTTCTCCCATAGCTCCCACAGCTGTTCCTGCCTCTGCCATAGCGGAGGGAGCTGTGGGGGTTCTGCAGCATAGCTCCCGCTCCCTGCACTGCTGTACCCGTATCAGCCCTGGGAGCGGGGGCTCTGCCCTGTTGCTGCGCAGGATGCAGGCATGGTAGCACTGGGAGTGGGGGCTGTGCCCTGCTGCTGCTTTCCCCTTCTGCCTGGAGTGGGCTGTGCCTGCCTTCCCCTCCACCCCCTCCCAGCTGGGCAAGCAGCAGCAGGACAGAGCCCCCACTCCCAGCAGCAGCAGGACAAGAGCCCCCACTCCCAGCCCTGCTGTGCCCGTCCCCCTCCAACCCGCCCCAGCTGGGCAGCTTGTCCCAGCCCCAATCCCTCCCCACAACCCCAACAGACTTAACCAGCTGGCTGTTTAGTCTATGGCCGAATCTCTGAATCGGCTGAATCTTTTTCCGAAGCTTTTCCAAATCGATTAGAAGCATCCGAATTGATTTGGAGCTTTTATTTGGTCTCCCAGTTCGATTTGGATTAGGAGATTTCGTCCCCAAATTGGGCCGAATCTCCTCCAAATTGAATCGGCTACCGAAGCTTCTCACAGCCCTAATGAACACTGGGCAGTGCCATCAAGTTCTAGTTTTCTGTACTCGGAGAAGATTGAGATGATTTAGATCTTTGTTCTCTTGTGTATGATGTCCAGAACACCTGTGGAGAGTAAATTGCCATTCCACTGCTTGTTTGCTGCAGTGACTGTATGATGGAATAGAAGAGCATTCTCTAAAGTTCCAGTCAAAACCCAGGTGTGATAGAGTGGTTGAGTTTAATATGATGTGCAACACTGTGTTGTTTTTATCTCCCTCTACAAGCTACTTTAATTCCAACCAGCATGGGTAATTGAAAATATATTAGAAAATTAAAGAGGCTACACCTAATAATGGGAGCAAAATTGAAATGTAAAAAGTGCATACATATTTTGGAGATGGTACAATTTCCCAAGTAGGTCTTTTCAGGAATGAGATGCTTGTAGTAAAAGAATGAACATGAACCTATAGGAAACAACAATTCCAGTACCTCAGAACAGGAAGAAACCTTCAATGTAGGTTAACATTAAATTGGTCTGTGACATCTAGTCAGAACAATAATTGGAATAAGCTTGGCCTCAAGTAGGGAAGATGTAAAGCACATACTGTGTGGCCAAAAAATTATATGAAGTTAATGCTCAAGGTCTTCTCTCTTCCAAATCTTTCTCCAATTGTGCAGGTCGCTGAAATAACTGGTGTTGTAGAAACTGCAAAAGTTTACCAGCTTGGAGGCACCCGAACAAACAAGGGATTGCAGTTACGGTAAGATGTCAGAATAGTTTTGATATTGGGTAATGTATTTGTCCTCTTATGGCATGTAAATATTTCTTGTCTGATATAGGCTGGGAACTAAAATTCAGAGTGGTTCTGTTATCACACCATAATTGTTAGTACATTCTTCCCCTTTAATAATGAGATGGCATGCAGCTTGTGGTGAAGGCTCCTGCCTCATGCATCCTTGATCTCTGAAAATTCAATTGGGGATTGCTGGAGCAAATATATGTATTCCTG
>NW_005842110.1:1161121-1174411 GCF_000455745.1 Alligator sinensis
GTATTCCTTTCCTCTCCTCCACCACCAAATGTGGCAGTGGGAAAAATTTTTTCCTTTTGGCAAAAGCATCACACGGATTATTATGTAGCACTGCGTGAACAGCGGCCACATCAGGTCTCCCTGTCAAGCACTTATGTCCCCCATTTAAAGATTGTGAGGCAGTATGATGGTGTGGTGGTTGTATGAATTTGCACAACATTCTGAGGTAGGAAAACAAGACCAGACATTGATCTGATTCTCCCACATATTTGGAGAGTGGCTATTGGTTCAGGTTTTCAGTAACGTACCTTCTAAAAATATATGCATTCACACCTGTAATGACATTAAAAAGCTTGGCCACCAAGACTGTGGAGAGAGCTTTCTGCAGGGTAGATAAAAATTAATGATTTTTTAAAAATTGAATCAGATTCTTTTTATTTAATGTGTATTTTTGATTTTTTTGTTAAGATGCTTTTTGGGGAAAAAACCATATATAGTTTTAATTTAAGATATGTTAAAGCTCAAAGAGATCATCATGAAATAGGGATTATAACTTCTAATTATATGCTATTTGAGACAGTATATTCAGGTAACATTTTTAGAAAAGTTTTTTTTTTTTTTTTTTATAAATGGGTCACAACAGGCCATGGACTATATATTAGGGGCCCAATCTTATGAGGTTCTCAGAGGCTCCTCTATAGATTAGTAAAGATTTAAAAAAAACCACTCTACCCAATGGGACTCAGTGCTCAGTCTAGAAGACCCGATTTAAGCATCTCTGTAATGCTTAGTTTCAGTTCTCAAATTGTGGATTTCTCTCTCCAGAGATAACATCCTTGTTAACACCAGTATATGGAGATGAGATAATAGACCTAATTACCTACCCATCAGCCCTCTTGTCTCTCTGCAAGTTCATGTACACAGAGTCAAGCCTTTACCTCTCTCTAAAGTGCAGAGTTTCAAGAAGTTAAATGAATAGAGGATATCAAACAAAAACATACTTTTTGTAGAAAATGATGATTAAATTGAGGCTTCTTGACCACTGATTTAAATTGTGATTTGCCTCATGATTTAAATAGATTTGATTTAAATCAAATCCATCCTGGCTTTTTGCATTAATGGGATGTTTTACCAAGGCAACTTGCTTCCCCAGCTGTAAAGATTGTCTGGCACTTGGATTGCTATGTAAGATGCTCAACAGAACAGAATACTTGAGGAACCTGGGGAATTCTAGGTGCTGGCCAGCTGGTGATATGACTTCATTTGATTCAGAAATTAGAACCAGGCTGGCTCCTGCACTTATCATTTAGGACAGTGTAATTCAGTCTTAACACATGTCACTTATCAAATGTAAGAACGCAGGAGAGTCTTTTTGTATTAGTGGATTGTTCTGTATATTGTCAAAGAGCTTTAAAGCTGTTTGGAGGAGAAGTTGGTCTGTTGAAGCTTGTGCTTATATAAACGAGGTGATTGTCAAAACCTTCACACACCTAAAACATGCCTGCCAAATAGAAACGTAGATTTGAGGAGGACTGCTTTGCCACAGATTGTGGGAATTTGGGAATGGAGATGAGCACCCTAAAGTCCATTCAACTGGCAATGGAGGGCATTGAACCTCTTTTTTCTATTTGTGGACCCAAGTTATTGACCTCCATTCAGTAGACGGGCACAGCACAGTGTTGGTTGGCACCTGGGTATATATTGTTCCTCTTCTTCCTTTTTTGCAGGCATGGCAATGACCAGCGTGTATTTCGTCTAGAATTTGTCTCAAATCAGGAATTTACTGAAAGTGAGTTCATGAAGTGGAAGGAAGCGGTAAGTTTGACCAGGTTGATTCTGTTCCTAGTAACTCTGTCAAGGATGTTCTGAGTGGAAAATGATCCTCACCCTCTCTGTATTTAGATGTTCTCTGCTGGGATGCAGCTGCCCACACTAGATGAGATCAACAAGAAGGAAGTGTCCATTAAGGAAGCTCTCAACTACAAATTTAATGATCAGGACATTGAAGAGGTAAGTAAACTGACTATGCTTTTAGTTTGGGGGTCTTTAAAATGGGATGTCCTGGAGCAATGATTCTCATTCACAGTACTGCAGCACCCTGGGGTGCTGTGAGATTTATAACTGCAGTGAAGTGCCACTCAGTATTTGCTGTGTTGTGTGTGCAAACACCTACATGTGACTTGCAAGATAAGCCCAGAGATTTCAAATAGGAATCCATATTGTCTAAAACATACCATGACCTGTTGTGTTCTTTCTGAGTTACTACAGAAGAATTGCTCTATTACTTTCCCATAGTCAAAAAATGAGTGAAAGCTAAAAACTAATACTTTGAAGGGTGCCTTAAGTCTACCGAGGTTGAGAAACACTGTTCTAAAGGGAGGCTGAGGTGGTTGGTCAAAGAGAGAAGAATCTGCCTACAGCAGAGATCTAGTGCTTCCAAACTAAAGTGATTCTGAGTCTTTACTTGGGGAGAGAGAAAATGATACAAGACGACAAAATTAAGTGGAATGACCAAGGTGGAAAGAGTAGTGCAGGAGTCTTAACTGGATCTGTTGTTCAATGCACTGTTTTTTTTGCCTTACTTAATCCTCTGAGTCCTGCTCATAACTTGTACTTGTGACATAGCCTGGCAGAAATTCCTTAATTTTGTTCCTGTTCTGAGCACAGAACTCTAATATCCATCCCCTGAACAGTTACTTGCGTAAATAGTCACACAAATTGTCTGCCAGTGTTTCAGCTCTTATTATCTTGACTAATGACACCAAATCTTATTTTATAATTTATAGATCATATGTAGAGTAAATGCTTGTTGTCTGGTACAATAATGAATGAAGGCAAAAGCATTGAAATAAAAGGTCTGTGGGCAGTAAATATCCTCTGTTTGAAACTCACTGCCTCTCATCTGTAGTGTCAAGGTGCTATAAAATAAATTTTGTTATAACTTCCACTACTTTGCTTTTTGCTTTTCATGTTTTGTAGATTGTGAAAGAGAAAGAGAGGTTCCGAAAAGCCCCTCCCAACTATGCCATGAAGAAAACTCAGCTACTAAAGGAGAAGGTGAGAAGGATATGGTGATACAGTAGACCCCCAATTTACACGATTCTGACTTGTGCATGTCTCTCGTTTACACGATTTTTTTATTTTTTTTTTATTAGCGTCCGGGCTGGAAAATGCCCCATGAGATGTGCATCATTCGCGTATATACGCGAATGCTCGCGAGCATTCACGTATATACGCAAACGTTTGTGAGATTTGCAGGTGGAATCAAGCAGATCTGTGCCGCCATTGGATCTGTAGCGGCATCTCAAGATGTATAGGCGAGATGCTAGACGCGCCTCCTAAAGCGATTCTGCTGAGAAAAGGGGGGGAAAAAGTTATGACTGCAGTATGTCTGGGGTACTCAACACCTCACTATTCTGTTATTTCCTATGGGGAAAGTTGTCCCAATTTACGCAAATTCGACTTAGGCGAAATTTCCCCCAGAATGCAATACTCGCATAAATTGGGGGTCTGCTGTACTTGTAACCTTTAAGGTAAAGGTCTGTGACTTGAAAAATCAAGGTTAGTTTGGATGGTTGTGATGAGCTAGAGCCCTGTTTAAATCTCTAATGAGACACTAATCTGTGTCACAGAGATGGTGGTCAGCAACTGTCCTAGCTATCCCTTTCCTTGTCCTCTGAGTAAGGAGCTTACAGTTTGGTTGTAGAAGCACACTTTCTTCTTTATTGCTGTTGTGTGCGGTTTTGAAAACTGCGAGTTAGTATTCCATCTGGTGAAGAGTCAATGGGCATCTCCTCTCTTCTGGACTAGTGACATGATCATGCTTCTCCCCCTCCCCTTGTGGCCTCCTGTTCAGATTTCTGTTGAATATAGAAGACTTAGGAATGTATTAACTGTTTTGATGGGTCTTTTTATTTTGGAGATTAAAAAAAAAAAGTGCTAACAAGCTTTCTATGCTATGGAAAAACCTGCTTAGTTTTCTCACTAAGTTTGTCTCAAACACGTGAAAGTGAGGAGTTCAAGCCTGTTTACTCTGTCCAGGCCAGTCCCAGGGTGTGCAAAATGTTTATAGTTCACCTATTTAATAAAACTCAGTTGTGCACAAAGGACATCCAGCAGGCTCTTGTTTTTTCTCTTTCTGAAAGGATGTCATTGCTGTGTATGGCCATGAGGTGGCAGAATAGGTTAGTTGCATGCAACAGATGGATTTAAACTCAATCCCTTGTTGAGTTGATGTTCAGAACTGCAGTAGTTTTCAGTCCTTTTCCTGTACTAATGGCAAGAATGGGTTTTAATTAGAGTTGTGGCTCTCTCTTCTGGACTAATGAAAAATGAGCTCCTTTTTGTCCTGTCCTTAGAGGTAAAAGTGTATGCACTTGAAGTACTGTATTTACCTGAATCCAAGATGACTCTGAATTTAAGATGTACATGTAAAATTAATAAATTTTGTTATAATTTTATACACATCCCCACATGCCATTGTGGGTCTCCCATGCTCCCCCTGCTGCAAGCCCACTCCTTTACCACATAAGCTACTCCAGCCTGGGACAGGCAGTGGCTCAGCATCAGCTTTGGCCCCGAGCCCAGGATCGAAGCCAGAGCTGAGCTACCACCTGCCCTGGGCTAATACTCAAATCTAAGATGAGGCTTTTTTCTCCCCATATTCATTACGGGGGTGAGACCTCAGCTTGGATTTGAGTAAATATGGTAGAACTGGCTAGATGACTTAAAGGTTTATCTATAATTTCTGTGACTAGCTTGATGGAGGTAAATTGTCTAACAAATTGCTGTTTGGTTGAAGGCCATGGCTGAGGACTTGGGGGACCAAGATAAGGCAAAACAGATTCAAGATCAACTTAACGAACTAGAAGAGAGAGCAGAAGCCCTGGACCGCCAGCGAACAAAAAATATTTCTGCAATCAGGTAGGTCCATATATGTCATTTCAGAAAGGAAATTGTCTTAATAGAAAAGCAACAGAAGGGGGAAACCATGGAATAATTCTTAGTGACTTGGAAGCAAGAGTTTTGAGTGTGATATCTTTTGATATAATCATTGTTTTTTGAGGGTTAACCAATGGCATGTTTGAGATTTTAGATTTAAACAAGCTTTCAGGTATCATAGTACCCTTCCTCAGGTGACTTGCAAGTTCTTATCCTTCCTTCTTGTATATATACCTGGGTTGCTATGTACACTACCTGCGTCCTTGCCATTTCTCTCCACTTGGTCATATGTGCTATTTGCAGTTTCCACTTGTCAGACATGGACACATTTTTCAAAGTGTCTTAAGTAAAGGGGTGTCTGCCAGAAGCTAGTGCTGATAAGAGCAAATTATCACACTGATGCTAAGAAAATGCTATTTATGGTTTTATTGCATTTTTTACTGTTAAATTACTGTGTTACTATACTTGGGCTTTTTTCCCCCAAAAATCTTTCTTTTAGTTACATCAACCAGAGGAATAGAGAGTGGAACATTGTGGAGTCCGAGAAAGCTCTTGTGGTAAATAATGCTGAAACAGTACTTTGGGGGGATGGGGAGGGATGTTAATTACATGAGGAGGCTTTTCCACTTTTTTAATTTACTCCTTTGTCTGTTTAGAAAACAAAGCATAGAAAAGTGGTATCACTTTAAAGAAGGCATTTAACTATCCACTGATCAGCAATATTCCCAGTAGGTTTCTCTGGAGTTAGTAATACTGGCATAACATATTATTTGTGTTGCCTAGGACAGGAGCCAGAGAACAGACGTGAGAGGATAAAATAATAAGGAAATGTATTCTCTCTGTGTTCTTTATCCAAGGGAAGTTAATCATTTTAATGCTCACTTAAGCCTCATGTTCCTTGAGCGGAATGTAAATGTTCTATTCATACTGTACTTCATTGGATACAAGGCTGACAGTCTTGAGTGCAAGACTTTGGTGATCTCTATTGCTGTCTTCTCACCTTGACATTGTGTTATGGCTAAATTGTGTGTAAGGGATGCAAGTTTTATAAAAGGCCAAAGACCTTATGGGAGCTAACTCTACAACACTATATTTGTTTCTTCTATAGGCCGAAAGTCACAGTATGAAAAACCAGCAAATGGACCCCTTTACTAGGCGACAGTGCAAACCTACGATAGTCTCGAATGTGAGTATAACCTTGAAGTCAGTCCAGGGCAGCCGGAGGGAAATATGGGCTTGTGCACAGTCAGTGTTTTTTATCCTTTTCTTCTTAATGGCATAGCCATGAAAGAATACTGGGAGCAGAGTTGTCCAGGTACCATAATAATAGATCAGGTCATTCTTGGCCTGAGTACATAAGGCCTCTGTTAAGATCTATTGTAACTGAACAGAAGGAAGAAATAGTATAGTTCATTATTAATTAGATTTTGCCAAGAAGATTATTGATCCACACACACACACACACACACACACACACACACACACACACGAGGAGAGATGGTTCTTTTAAATTAATTAGCAAATTACTTGACTTCAGGAAGATGAGCTGTTTTAGTTGTAAGTTCTGTTATGGAACACCAGTGTAAGTTTTAGACCTAAATATGGTTAGTGGATTGTGTGTTTCCTAATGCATCTCAAGGACTCTGTCTTTGAAAGGAGTGAAGCTGGAGAGGATCCATAGTTTGTGGGCAACTCAACAGGAACTTCCAATGCAATGCTTTGGCAAAAAGGGCTAATGTCATCCAAGGAAGAATATGGTTAGGAATAGGGGTTTAGGAAGAAGTAGTAAGGTTAGGAATAAGGGTTTAGTGTTTTTTAAACCTTTGTATGCAGTATTGGTAAAAACCAGTCCTTGATTACTGTGTACGGTGCTAGGTCAATATCTTTAAAAAGCATGTTGGCAAATTGGAGGTGGTGCAGAAAAGAGCTACAAATAATTGAAGGGATGAAGAAAATGTATTGCATTCAAAGAACAAGGTGTAAGCTCTTTATGAAAGAGAGGCTCGGGTGAGGACATTGATGCTGAGTTAAAATACCTTCCCAGGGAAACACGTACTGAAGAACTGTTTAATCTAGCAGAAAATAGTATAGTCAGAACCAGTGGCTGGAAGCTGAAGCCAAGCAAATTCAAATTAAACTGTTTGTTTTTTAACTGATGAAAATGATTTGGCCATTGGAACAAACTACCAGGTGACAGGCTTTGATTTCCATCTCTTGATTTGTAAAACAAAACGGATACCTTTCTATGAGACTTTTAGCAGAGCCTGAGTTATTAGGCCCAGTTCAGGGGGCGACTTTGTGAAACTTAATCATTTGTAATATATATGGAAAGCAAGGCGGCTGTTCTCTAAACCCTCATGAAAGTAAGCACTTTGGATGTTTATGTTCAAGGGCAGGTCTTGTATGGAAATGCAGTATCTCACTTTCTTTTCTTGCTCACAGTCCAGGGATCCTGCTGTCCAAGCTGCCATCCTTGCCCAACTAAATGCAAAATATGGATCCGGTGTATTACCGGATGCTCCAAAGGACATAAGCAAGGCAAGTATCCCTTTTTGCTAGTCTTACTTTTTTCACCTCTGCCTTGTCTCTCCTCACTGAGAATCCTGTAATTCTGTGTGCCTGTGTGTGTATGCATGTACATACATACATATGTACTACTTTAGTAGTAGTCCTCAACAGGACAAACATTTCTACAAGTAAAGGAGAAGAACTTGACCTTTCTTGGGGAATGGAAGCCGTCAGTCATGGGAGTAGAGCGAAGCTTACCTGAATATAGCAATGATTATTAAAACTGTTTCATTTGGGGCTCTGACTACCTTCTCTGATTTGGGCTAGCTATTAATTTGTTTACATTTCAGGGTCAGGGAAAGGACAAAGACATGAACTCTAAATCAGCCAGTGATCTCTCAGAGGATCTGTTCAAAGTGCATGACTTTGATGTGAAAATTGATCTCCAGGTTCCCAGTTCAGGTAGGTTTTTATTATATGGGGAAGAGTATCCTTCCTTCCCATACTGCCCCCCCCTCCCCCCACAAGAAATGCATGAATTGGGATTACACATCTGGTTGGGATTTGCTACTGCCTGGTTCAGAAGCAGACATGGGAGCACAATTCAAATGCTTTGTGCTATACTGATGCCTAATACCTTGTACAGAAGTTGCTGTATTGTAGAGATATATTTGTGCCTTTACTAGTAATATACATCATGAAATAGACTTTAGGTTCAACAGGGCATTAGTCTAACAGGTAAGAGGAGAAGATGTTAATTGAACTAGCCTGCTAGCAGTTTCATTTTCAGTCTTTCCCATCCTTTTTTGTGTTCAAGTGCCAGTGCTGGCACTTGAGATCTACAGGAAGATGAAGTTTGGCTCCTGTCTCAAAGAATTTGGAGTCTGAACAAATAATAATTTTTATAAGGGGCGGGGGAGTGTTTTGGATGTAATATAACAGTGTGATCCACTAGTGAGGATAATTTTGCATCACTGTTGGAAGGAGGACTAGAGCTAAATGGGTCTTTTGAATGATTACTGTTTGTCTGATCCAGTACAGCACTTACTACATTCCTAAGAAATAACTTCAGGAGGAAAATGGAGAAAACAATAAAGTTCTGGGAGACTAGATCTGGTATAAAAGGGGGATTCCAGGCATATGGACAGTGTAGAAGAAGTCAGAAGGGGAAGAGTAGGACATATGCTAAAAGGTTAGTGAAAATAATAGGTGAAAGAGGAAACCTAAAGATAAGAGCCAGAGGCAAGCCAAGGCTAGGTATGTAGGAGCCTGAAAGGCATGGCAAGATGTTTAAACTTTGTGTGAGTAGAGAGCCAGTGCATGGATTTGAAATACGGCTAGATTTGTTCAGAGTAGGTAAAGTTTTTGGGGCAGCATTTTCAGCATCATTGTTCTAGATGGCAAGGAATAATACCCTGTCCAGTCCCCTGTTATCCTTGGAGTAGAGATGTGTAGAAAACTAGACTACTTCATCCCCTTGTAAAATATGTTCTGTGTGCTTGCCATATATTCATGTGACAGTTGTCTTTCAGAAATGTCCCTGAATAATACCTGAAATTAATATTCACATGGCTGTTGCACAGGCTTTGTACAGAATAATTTCTTTTGTAAATGGAAGACTTGTCAATGAGTAGGTCTAAGAGGTGTAAAGACAAAATTGTACATACCTACCTTGAAAGACTTGTGACTGAACATTGCCCATAATAAATGGCAAATGCTGCATTGTTTTGCACAGAAGCCAAGACATAGGTTCCAAGGTGAAGTTATCACAGAGAAGCTTATTTTTAGTTTGTGGCAGGTAGGGCTTGCAGTTTCTTCCTCTCTGTAGTTGGTTATTGCCATCCAAAAAAACATTCTTTTCTCTTATCCTCCTACAGAGTCTAAGACACTGGCCATCACTTCTAAGGCTCCACCAGCAAAAGATGGTGCCCCTCGGCGATCACTGAACCTGGAGGACTACAAAAAAAGGCGGGGGCTTATTTGAGCGTACCCACTCCGCTGCTTCTGATCCTGCATGCTCCATGATGATGTCCTACCTTTTTTCTTCCTCCCTTTTCAGTTTCCTCTTCTGGGTTGGAGCAGCAATGGAGCTGGGAAGAGACTCTTTAAAACTGCCAGTCATTTGTAACATAAATCATTTGACTATTTACTGTATAGACCTCCCTTCTTGCCCTTTCCTCCTGTCCCCTCACAAATGTGGATCTGTGCTATTTGGGGTTCTCCCACTTTTTAGGTTTTTTCCTTTTTTTGAGGTTTTTTTTTGTTATTTTTGTTTTAATTTTGTTGATGCAGCTCGTTGGTCCACTCAGTGTTCAGTATTAGCCTGAAGTCTGGATTTCCGTAGGAATCTCTTTGGTGGTTGCAGCATCAGCATTTGATGATCTCCCCTTGCATACCACCACAGACATGGTGAATAAACATCGGCACAAGACCTTTGTGGCTGGAAAGGTCATCTGCACTTTCTTCCTCCTCTTCTTCCTCCTTGCTCCTAGCTCTGGAGAAGGGAATCTCCAAAAACTGGCTTAGGTTCAAAGTGTAAATTTTTTTGGGAGGGTTATGTGACTTTTTTTCAGGTGTTTTTTATCATTTTTAAGCTGCAGTACTATTTGTATCTGTCTGTCACGGTTCTTTACGGCTGTTTTGAATTTCTACCAGCTGTACTTGAGCATCTAAAATTGCAAGAAAGAAACTCATTAAATGTGATTCTTACTAAAATGGCCTGGGTGGTATAGCTGTTTAACCTGCACATTCCCCTTTTTACTCTCACTTACCTGATGAGACAAGTGCACAATCTATCTGTAGTACATCTGGTCTCTTGCCACAGCTGAGCGGAGTAGCTCCCTTTGGGATGCCCCTGGACACTCACTGAATGGTCTTTCATTTCTTCTACAAATCCAAGAAATCCTTCAGTCTACGTTTATCATGTCAAATTTATCTTCACCAGGCTTCAACTCATTTGCGTGGTTTCTGGGTTATTTTTTATTGGGGGGAGGGAGATGTGGGGAGGCTTTTTTTATTCCCTCCCCCTTTTTTCTTTCAACAATTTTAAACTTGGGTTAAAAAAATTAGTTTGCGTTAAGGGAAAGGGGAAGAGCACAGTAGAAACCTAACTGAAAATGAGGGCAGATGCTGATGCACATTATATATATATATATATATATATAAATAAAAGTTGGTAAACGTGCAGTAAAACACTAGCACAATGATTGTATGGTTTTATGGAATGCTTGCCCAGAAATAAGATGACAGCTTGATAATCTCTCAGGTGTAAAAAAAAAATCAAATTGTAAATATAAGTGGCATTTCACAAATTGCTTTTCAAAACAAAACTCAACTGAATCTATGGAACAAAGCTAAATTAAGAAAATAAAACGGCATTAGTGGCCTAACAATTCACAAAGGTTCCTATTCAGATAAGCATGCAAACTTGTAATTTCTATTCAAGGTGATACTGAAAGAAGTGGTGTTCTCCTGTACTGGGGTCTGAAAGTTAGAAGAACCCGACATTCTTGGAATGCCATAGCATTAGTATTTCCCAAAAAGCCACGCACCGTGGTTATTTTTAAACCGCGTCTGACTCTGATTTGCTAGATCCTTTAATGGAATTTTAATCTAGTTCATATATTTAATTTCCTTTTGTTATTTTTTTAATGGTAGTTTTAAAGAAATGTGACTGTGTGAAATCTGACGCAGTGAACTGTGTATACAAAATTAGCCTTTTTAGTAGATGAGCAGTTCTTGTCTACTACGTAAACAAATGAGGGACTTATTTACTAGATAGTCCATAGTGCTGGAACTCTTGTGTGGACTATTCTGTAAATATGCAATCCTAGATTTGTTTGCTTGCCCATCAGTAGCAGCTTCTTTGGAGCTGTAGGCTCTCACTTCCATATGTACTTTCAATTTTTTTTCTTTTAAGAAAGTGGATTTATGGAATCTGCCATTTGACTTCATAGTAAACCTCAGTATCCACTATGTAGATATGCTTTTTGTTTGTTTGTTTGTTTTGGCTTTGCAGCAGCTTCAGTAGTGTTACAGTTGTGTAACAAAGCCCTCAAACATCATTTTCAGTAGCCAATTTCCAAAATATCAGCCCTTCTGACACTTACCGGAAATAACTTGTAAAATCATGCATTGCAGAATGTGAATTACCCACAAACGTTACCCAGAACTGAGGTTCAACAAGTGACCACTCTAGTAAACTTAATCCATAAATGGAGTATTTTTTAATATGGTTGCACTTACGTTGTTTTATTGTAGAGCAAATTTTTATGGTTGAGTTACAAACAAAGAAATACTCTTTTTATAATCAAAATGTTGATGAGACCCTTTGATGCTTTAAATGGTTTGCTCCATTTCCTTATCCTTCCTTAGTAGAGTTTATTACATTGAAGAGGAACACACAGGAGTTTAATGTGCAGAACTGTGAAGTGGTTATGACCTAATCATCGCAGTCATCAACTACTAATTGCGGTTCCTCCGAGAGTTACTAGAGATTCTGCTGAAATATTGTTTCTAACTAAGTCAATAGCCAAGGAATCATTATATTCAAACCACTTATGAGAAAAATGCATCAAGAGGGAGTACTCGTTTGAGTAGTTACAGAACGAATTGTGTAAGAATCTTTCTTTTTACTTTTTAAGTGCATGTAAAGGTGAGTGACTACACCTCCCACCATTAGGGAGGGATTGATTTGTTTGCTTTGTTTCACTTGTGTCCTAGCATAGTTCATTACAAATGTACAGACTTCTATAAATAAACTTGGTTTGTTGGTTTAATAAGGTTGATTATGTTTATCCCTTGATATGAGGTACCTGGAACCTGTGCATTTTCCTGGATCTTATGATTTGTCTATATCAACTTAATGACCCAAAATATCAATATTGTAAAATACCTATTAAAAAGAGCAGCTGTTCTGGGGAAGAGTAGGGCATTTCTGGGCTGCTCCATTGCTTAGCACATCAAAATCAAGTGGAGTGGCCTTTTTAATGATATAATTGCCTAAGCCACTTGGAGGGTGAGGAGCCACTTAAAGGGTTATTTATTTATGATCTGTCTTTCTGCTGTCCCTTACTCCAGAACCAAATTTATGTTAATTCCATAAAAGAGAGAACTTCTCCAGTCTCTTCAGTAGTTTCACATCTGACAAATTAAGGTTAGGGAAACTGTCAAAAAGGATTGCACATCCTTGAATTGTTCTTTAGTTTTATGCTTCCTGCCCTTTTCTCTATATTTGTATGGAACATCTGTAGCAAGAAGAGATCTATGCTTGGAGGAAAATCAGAATACATCTGTTGCTCAAGTCCGTTCTTATACCATCTCTAGTTAGAATTTCTTTTGAAACTATTCTGCACAAAACTATTCTTTATGATAGGAGGTTAGTGGATGTGCAAAATACTTATTGATTCAAGAATCTGAGAGGTCTTTAACAGAGAATGTATTTTTAAATTTAGGCTCCACTGTACTCTTCAGATTCTTACATCATGTCCATCACCACAGAACATACACAGTAATGCTGTCCTTGCTGTCCCCTCACCTTTTCCCCAATTCTCCATGCATAAGTGCTATGCTGGGTCAGACCTATGGGCCATCAAACCTAGTGTCCTGTGTCTGGTGGTTTCTTTGCCACATCCTCAGGAACCTCCTCATGGTTCTGGCTGAACTTGTCATCTCCCAGACTAAGATGGAGGCTCTGGCCTGGGGGGAA
This sequence comes from Alligator sinensis, assembly GCF_000455745.1. Lineage (NCBI taxonomy): Eukaryota > Metazoa > Chordata > Crocodylia > Alligatoridae > Alligator > Alligator sinensis. The sequence continues at coordinate 1,174,257 of NW_005842110.1, forward strand.
CCCAGGTTGCTATGGGACTGCTTCCCTGTCACTCCTGCATACGTCTCCTTCCGGAGTTTCCCTGAGTAGCATCCACTAGCTCTTGGGACACTGCCCCTCAAATGAGTCCCAGTTAAAAACCAAATTATGAATCTGCAAGTGTTACTGCCATTCCT
>NW_005842110.1:1174442-1187586 GCF_000455745.1 Alligator sinensis
TGCCAAGGAATTGATTATTGTGCATCTACAACTTGGAGATGAGCAGAGAGTGAAATAAAAGAAATACCTCTATCTTATACATAGGAACAGGGATGCTTGATGATGTGCCTAAGTTTACACAGGAAATTCTATGTTATGGAATTGAATCTGTAACTTTCAGAATCCAGCTCTAGGACACTGTTTCAGATCATAACCTGGTCTGTACATCACAGGGCACTTTCTGTTGCATGTGAAGAGAGACATGTATAAGTCCATCATAGAAAGCACTTCTAGGAGTTTTAACTGGATGCCTAAGGTTTAGACTGGCTTTTAGTTTCCTTTTCCAGCATCTGAGTAAGGATAAAAGGAACACAGAATTTTAGAAAGCACCTAGGCAGTGAAGAGAACTTGGCCAAATACAGTGCTCCAAAGCAGTAAAGGGTCACAAGGTAGGCAGATTTCCCTATGGAATCCCTGGTAACGCGATTGAAGTTTGTCCCTCTTCAACAGGTTCCTATTGTGAATAGCCTAACAGAACAACAGAATCTGACCAGGATGAATTGGTCTATTACTTCATAGAGTTTAAATCATAGTGGTGTTGGAGACCTTGGATATCCCTGAAGTGAGACCAATTTAATTGGACCTGGTCTTGTTTTTTCCATTGCAAAAACTCATTTTGTGCAGGGTTAGATTTGGAAGTCAACAAGAAAGGTGCCACGTACTAGCCTTTGCTGTGGAGACTATTCAATTTCCATTCATCATATCTTGTCAGGAGGACATGAAGTATACACTTACCACTGGAAGTTAAAGGCCCACGCATGGGTTCATCTGGAGGATAACTGGAAGACTGAATTCCTCTTTTGTGATGAGAATGCTAATCTCCTGAGACTTCAATTTGAATTGGGAGGTGGAAAAATTCTGAAGCCTGTATGATGATGTGAACACAAACATTACTGTTTTTCTTGGATGTAATGCAAGCTTAAGGTATAGGAATGTATTCCCTTGTATTGTTGTGCAGTACTTGTATGACTATAAAGGCATTTAAGTGCTAACCCAGATTAAACTGATATTCGGTGGGTTTTTTAATGGTGTCGGGCAAGGTTAAGATTGTTTTGGGTGCCTTAACTATGGATTTGTGTACTTTGGCGTGTTTGGGTTTCTTTAAAATGTAATCTTTATTCAGAATTCTTGGATCTTTTAATGTGTTGGGGGCTTTTTGTGTACTGTTAGGAGACCAAAGGGCCCCCATGCAGGCCTTTGACCCTTGGATGAAGCTCCTTTTCCCATTGTAAAGCCAAATGGATGAAAAGCTTGTTTCAATTGATTTTATGTTGTATAGCATGTACAGTTTAGCACTTGTGTGAAACATGTTGCTTGCAAGCAAAGCAAAACAAACTCCACAGAAGTGGATGCTAGCATTTAAAAGGACTTGTGTTTCTGGGGTTAAAGACACTCATGTAGGTTACGTGGTCAGCTCTGTGGTGACAAAGTAGGGCCACCGTTGTTAGCTGAGGTAACTTTTGAAGTTCTTGTACGTTTAATAGTGCTATATGAAGCTACTATGTACAAGTAATGGATGTCCAAGTGCATGCTCAGAATTTGGATAGAAATTTTTTGGGATGTGATGTTCATAAAACACATGTAAGAAATGATATAAGGAGGACTACAGTCTTTTCTGTGGCAAGACATTGGAACCAGCATGAGAAGGAATGTCTGTTCCATGTTGTTATTACTATTTAGGTAGGTGTGTTTCCATTGGATACTCTTGAATACTTCTAGGTGCATTGATCATGTTCCCCCTGTATTGGCAAGTTGAAATCCAGGTGCCCAACAATCAGCTGGCTTCCAGGCTATACTAGGACTGGTAGGAGCCCTAGTTGCAGTCCCTGGAGCCAGCCAACAATTAGCTGGCATACATTCAATTTTAAGGCACAATGGAAATCAGCCGCAAAAATATACTTTCTGTGTAATATTTTTGTGGCTGGTTTCCCATTTTGTGGTGCCATTATTTCCCTGAATGTGTGGCCAGGTTACTATTGATGACAATGGACTAATCATGTCTTAAGTGTAGTGTCTGTCAGGGGCCTTAAATGTCTAACTTTGCAAAATAACTACTACTGAAATGCAGTGGACACATCTACACCATGTGTTTTAATGCACAGTAGCCTATTCTGCGCATTAAAGTAGCATGTACAAAACCATACTAATATGCTAATGCACAGTAGAATAGGCTACTGTGCATCAAATGTTATCTAAAAAGCACATTAGTGCAACACAGTGTACATTTATTTAGCACCTCATATTGGAGGTATAAATTTAATGCCCATTAAGAAAAGTGCATTAATGCAAGTGTAGATGTGCCCAGTAAGTATTTATTTTCTATTCAAACAAAGTGAGATTTTTCTCTAGGGAAGCACTAAAGCCTATTTCAGAAGAATTTTTCTGGGTGATTGCTAAAAGTCCTAGTAGACTTGATTCCTCTTTGTACAATTATGACCCTAGGTAGTGCAACTATTGTTTTTTTCTATTGAATGGATAAACTAGTTTGACGATAAAGGGAAGAGTTGAACTTGTTAGGAACAGAAAGTCATTGACATCCAGTATTTGGATGCATTGCTCTTCCTGAAATTTAAGTTCTGTGCAGGTCATCAGTCAACTTTTTACTATGCTATAATATGGCCTAGAAGTCCTTCTGGGTCTCTTTGTCCACATATATATAATTTCCCTACTAAAGGTGTCTGAAACAAATGGGGGGGGGGGGGGGGGGGGGGGAGTTATGACGAGGAAAAAATTGAGAACCATTGATGTCCCTTATGAAAATATGTATGTCAGCAGCCTTTCAAGCTATAGTGTATATATATCATTGTCTGTCAGCTGTTTCAACAAAGCATAGTGTCTCATTCCAGAGAACTGTATATCTCTACCCATAGTGTTAAAAACCCCTCTAGGAATAAGCCATTCTCTCAAATATAATTCTGGAACATTTAGTTTTTTGGAGTATCTGGAAAATTAATGATGATTCATGTTGCCTAGTCTAAGCTTAGTCACTTCTCTCCATCTGGTTATATGGATTGCACTGTGCAGTGTGTAGGATGGATGATGTTTCTTTTTGGATGGGGGGTGGATCGCTTCTCGGCCTCTTGAAGGCTCAGATCAAGCGTTAAACAACAGAATAATTGACACAATGTACCAAAAAAACCTGATAAGAGCAACAGGGTTCAACACTGTTTTAATAGCCTTTGGAATAACTGCAGAATTGATTAGCAACAGATTTTAATATAAGCTAAGTAGATTTTCATATTGCACAGCTAAGGAAGATACAGCCCTCTGCTAAACTTCATTTTTTAAACTTCGGTGGAAATAAGATCTACTGATATTTTATTACTTTGTGGGTTGGATCAGGCTCAAAAGTATGTAGAAATTAGGAAAAATAATTGCATTGGTGGTTAAAAAAGTGAGGTTTTAGAAATTACTTTGATTCAAGAAGTTTGTAGGTCAGCTGCTACTACGTTGTTTGCATATATAATGTACCAACATTCATGTGATTGTTATATCTTGGAATCAAAATTCTTGGAAGAATGTTATCCTTGCATTAAAGAAATTATGCTTTGCAAAATGTCTAGTTTCGGTCTTGTGACTACATACGGAGTAGACAAGACTAAGCTAAGCAAACTTTTAATAATGTTTGTGTGCATGCATTTTCAGTGTTTAAAGCCCAGTATCACGTTTATGAAAACAACTATGAAAAATGTCCAGTAAGTTGAGCATAAATATGTACCTATTAAAATGTAAAATTTTGTTTGGGACATTTAAGTTTTTATCTTGCCAAGGTAAGGTTTTTATTGTCCCCTATAGTTTTGTTAGTAAATTTTTTTTATTGGTTACGTTTGCAGCTGACGGATTGTAAGAGCATCCTGTTCTCTTCGTTACTTAAGACTCCATCAGAATAATATTGCTTCATGAAATTTATTAAAATTAAAAACACATTAATAAAGCCTGTTGTAAAGCAATATACTTGCATACAAATATGCGGGTCATAAATACAGGATGGGATACTGTCTTGGAAAGCTCAGACTCAAAAGCTAAGGCATCTTGTAGGCAGCCTTCCCACCTTGAATTCTTACTGAGAGATTGCTACACAAAGAGCTAAATGCAGTTCTTGTGTAACCCTTCTGCTGAGCACCTGGCAGCAGCAACAAGGGCTGGATTCAATTTTGGGGGGTACTAAATATATTTTGCCTTGGCTTGAGCCCCTACCCAGGCCACCTGGCAAACACTAAATGAATCAGTAGGGTATCCAATAAAACCAATAACCTTTCCCTTGCAATCAGTATGAACACAACCCCCTGACTTATTACAGAGACAAACAGCAGAACACAAAAACACTGTTCTGGTTCAAAGTATACCCTGTATTGCCCCTACCCCTTTTGGGGAGCTTTTGAGAGTGCAGAGTGGGGAAGTCTCAACCCAAAAGAGGTGAGTCTGTGGGAACTTAGGTGTCACTCTCTGCTGGAGGTGCTGGTTCCCTCTGCGTTGCAAAGGGCCCTTGGATGAGTTGGTATGGCGCTCCCCAGCAGCTCAGCAGAGCTGATTTCTGCTCCTGCCTTGGATTCCCATTTCATGCAACTCTGCTGAGCTGCTGTGGAGTGCTGAACTCTGCTCCTGCCTGAGTGGCTATGGGGATGAGCTACCAACTCCTGCCCTGGCCTCCCAGTCCAAACCCCACAGGGCCACTGGACTTGAAAAAACCTGGCTGTCTATATCAGTTGGCCTCAGGCTCCAGCCAGCATTCCCCCTCCCTCTCTGCAGGGGAAAACAGAGAGAGCCCCTCAGCCCAGGTTGCCTGAACTGTAAATAAGTTTTCTGACCTCCTCGCAGGGTCCCAGTCAAGAAGCAGCCTCATTGGAGCACTGCTAATGTGGACCAATCTGCCCAGTCACTCAACTGGTTTTACAGGTTCTGTTGAGGAATCTTAAAGCAATGGTCTGAGGGGGATGGGAGGTGGTCGTAGAGGAGGCCCAATATACAACAATCACACTGAAAACATGATTATTCTGTTTGGCTGTAAAGCATGCACAGTAACATGAAACACACTTTATAGCACAACATGACTTGTACATTTTGCATGTACTACACTTACACACCTGGAGAAGGGAACTATTGGTAGAAGTTGTCTTTGTACGTGGCACTGCTACTTGAACAGCATTACAGGGGTGGTGGTTGTAGCCGTGTTGGTCTAAGGGCATAGGCAGACAAGGTTCTTTGGGTGAATCTGATATCTTGCATTAGATCAACTTAGAGTTGGCGGGGGGGGGGAATTTTAAAGAAGCTTTTGGGTTTAAAACCCTTTGGCAGGCTGAGGAAGTTTCAGCAGTTGGTGTGTGCTTTTTCTGGATGGAATGAAAAGTAAAGCAGCCAGAGGCTTGGCTGGTCTGCATACAAGATAGGCAGTCAGGGAAGATGTAAATTGAGGCAGTGGGTAAAGGAGAGGCTGGGTGGTGGGGTAGAGAAGGGGGAGGAATAGTGGAGAAGTACCTGGGGAGTCAGATGTCAGGCAGGTTATAATGTGTCACAAATCCAATGTCTATATTTTGTCCATGATTTTTAGTATCCAGGAGGTTTCATAGTTGGTAGGGTTGGAAGGAACCTGAGCAAATCATCAAGTGTGACCCCCTGCCATGGCAGGAAAGAGTACTGGGGTCAAATGACCCCAGCAAGGTGTTCATCCAGCCTCCTCTTAAAGACCCCCAGGGTAGGAGCCAGCACCACTTCTCTTGGAAGTTGGTTCCAGATCCTAACCACCCTGACTGTGAAGTAGCACCTCCTGATGTGTAGTCTGAATCTACCCTCTGCCAGCTTGTGACCGTTATTTGTTCTCACTTCTGGTAGTGCTCCAGGGAACAGGGACTCCCCCAATGTCTGCTGGTCCCCCCCTGACCAGTTTGTAAATGGCCACTAGATCTCCCGTTTGCCTTCTCTTGTGGAGGCTGAACAGGTTCAGGTCCCTTCGCCTCTCCTCATAGGGCCTGCCCTGCTGCCCCCTGATCATGTGAGTGACCCTCCTCTGAACCCTCTCCATGCTGTCCACATCCCTCCTGAAGTGTGGTGCCCAGAACTGGATGCAGTACTCCAACTGCGGCCTGACCAGTGCTGCAGAGAGGGGGAGGATCACCTCCTTGGTCCTGTTTAAAACGCATCTGTGGATGCATGACAAGGTACGGTTGGCCTTCCTGACTGCGTCCCCACACTGTCGGCCCATGTTCATTTTGGTATCAATAATGACTCCAAGATCCTTTTCTGCTTCTGCACTGCAGAGAAGGGAGTTCCCCAGCCTGTAGGTATGCTGCTGGTTCTTCCTCCCCAGGTGCAGTACCCTGCACTTGTCAGTGTTGAAACCCATCCTGTTCTCATCCGCCCACCCCTGTAACATGTCTAGGTCCGATTGCAGCCTATTTCTCCCTTCTAGCATGCCCACTTCCCCCCACATCTTAGTGTCATCTGCGAATTTGAACAGGGTGCTTTTTACCCCCTCATCCACGTTGCTCGTGAAGATGGTGAACAGCGTGGGTCTGAGGACTGAGCCCTGGGGGACCCCACTGCCCACATCCCTCCAGGTCAAATAATACCCATTCACCACCACCACTCTCTGGGTGCGGCCCTCCAGCCAGTTAGTGATCCATTTGACTGTGTAGGTGTCAACGCCACAGTCCCCTAGTTTTTTTTAATGAGAATGGGGTGAGAGACAGTGTCGAAGGCCTTCCTAAAGTCCAGAAATACTACATCCACTGCTACCCCTGCGTCTAAGGATTTTGTGACCTGGTCATAGAAGGCCACCAGGTTGGTCTGACAGGACCTGTCTCGAATGAACCCATGTTGGTTGCCCCTAAGCATGAACTCCCTTGCTGGCCCCTCATGGACATACGCCAGGATAATTCTCTCAAAAAGCTTACCCAGGATTGAGGTAAGACTAACTGGCCTATAGTTGATGAAGTGGAGTTCATAGGCTCGTCTCTGGGGAGCGTTTTGTAAGTTTCCTTTGAAAACTGCATGAAATTATAAGATATGTCTCCTGGAAGGAGAAACCTTACATGGACCAGACATCCAGGCAGAGTAAATTTACTCTGTTTTATTCAAGTGGCCTACTCAGGCCATCGCCTATCTGCAGAGCCAGTCCCAATGGGTGCCTCTAGTAATTGTGGGTTCTGAGAGGCTGATATTTGACCCTAGGGGCAACTTGTTTTATCTGGATTTTAAAAAAAGAGATGAATGGCAACACACAATTTGTGAACACAGCCAGATTTCAACCAGGGATTAAAAACAGAGGTGAAAAGTCCACTGTCCCTATCTCAAAAAGGGGAGGTTAAGAAAGTTTCATATTTGGATTATAACCATGGAAGAGCCATGTGCAACCTCAGGAAGAGCTGAGCCAGTTGGATCCACAGTTGTGGGCTCCTGCCTGCCCTTTAGGGAAAATAGCACCTTCTATTAGTGCACGGGCTATGGTTGCAACTACTTCTCTGTCACCTTCCCAGTCTGGCCAAAATGTGTATATGGGGGGAGAGGGGAGAACCCAAAGGCATTATTGCCCTCCCCACTCCAACCTTATCTGAAATTCTTCCTCTTTAGTACTGATGAGGAGGCAAACACAGGAACACTGTCAAGTCCATAGAACAGGATACAGTAAGAAGCCACATGAAGGTCCCTAAATACCCGGATATTGGGAGTCTGTTAAATCTTAATTTAACACTTGGCAGAAAAAAAATGGCTTGGGAGACAGGAGCTGAAAATAATTCAGTGAAGTAATATAATTTAGGCTTACCATACATCTGGGTTTTCACAGACATGTCCTCTTTTTGAGCCCACTCATTCCTGTCTGGGCAGTTTTTTAAATCTGACCAAATGTCTGGAATTTTGCTTTGCTCCACTGGTGGGAGCATGGGAGGGCAATAGGAGGCAGCAGGGAGCATAGACGTACCTGCCTGCAGCTGCAGAGGCACCCATGTGGTGCTCCCTGCTGCCTTTGATTGCCTTCCCCTGTTCTCACCAGCACAGCAAAGCAAAATCCTGGATATTTGGCCAGGGCAGGGTGGGCAGGGGTGGTAGGGAGTTGCCTGCCCCTCCATCAGGGGAAAGGGTGGGAGGCCCTTTGAGGGCAGCGGAGAACTCTGTGGCCTGGCCGGTAGCACAGGGGCTGGTGCCTGTGCTCGCAGGGACCAAGTGCCCGGGAGATGCTGCGCTGGAGATGGGGGCAGGATGGAGGGGGAAGGTGGGGGCCATGGCCAGGCTGCCTGGTGTGGTGCAGCAGCTCCATCCCAGGGTGGGGGTATGCCACAAGCCTCCCCTCCTCTTCCCTCCAGCCCATGTTGGGGCCAGGCACACACTGCTGCCATCTGCATGAATTGGAGCCACTGTGCTCTGGCCCGGTCAGAACAGGGACAACTGGGGCCTCTCTGGCAGGGCTGTGGGGGGCAGGGGACAGTGGGTCAGATGTGAGGGGCAACAACAGGGCTGGGAGGGCTGTGGCTTGGGAGTGAGGGGGACTGGGGGGGGGCTGTGGGTTGGGAGTGCGGGGCACTGGCAGCAGGTCAGGAGTGAGGGGCACCATCATGGCACAGGGGGGCAGGGTACTGTGGTTTGGGAGTCAGGGGCACTGTCAGGGCTGGGGTCAAAGTGTTGGATGAAAGACCAACACACAGGTTCAGCAACCAAGGTCTTTATTGAGTGACACACACAGATCAAGTGGGGAAAAGCAATGCTGTATCTACAATCATTCATACTCACACACACACACACACACGCAGGCTAATCCACTGGTGCTCCAGTTCAGTCACAATGGCTAGTCCCGGTGCCTCTTGATACAATGAGCTTATGGGGGGGATGCTGGTAGTTTTCTCCCGAGTTGATGTGGATGGCATACAGCACTGTCGGGGCCTAGTCTTCACTGTCCTTTTATACTTAATTTAGGCAGACTTTGCTGCACTGCCCTTGACAACTCGTTTAGCCAATCACCTTGTTGCTGTTGACCTGGCTCTAGTCCAGGGGCGGGCAATTATTTTGGGCAGAGGGCCGCTTACTGAGTTTTGGCAAGATGTCGAGGGCTGCATGACAGGTAGCCAGGGAAGATAAATATTCATTTTCTAAATTTTTTAGGGGCCCCACGGGCCAGATAGAACGGCTTGGTGTGCGACATCCGCCCTGTGGGCCGCATTTTGCCCACCCCTGCTTTAGTCACATACCACATGGTTTAGATATACAGATGAATGGTACGACTTAGACATGCAGATGGCAAGATAGATGGTAAGGAGTTACTTTGATTTGCAACATCCTGAGACGGGGAGACATCTTGCTTGCTCCTTATATTCTTGTAGATGGTTTGTTTGTTCTTCTCAATGTTGCTTTCTCAGCAGACTGGGTATGCTTGAACAACATATTCACTCTCTCACTCCTGCATTCATTCAAAATTAATTATCAACATCCCCCCACCACTTGATACCTTATTAATTTAGGGTATCACATATTTAGCATGCAACATCACTCTTTAGTTGCTGTAATTTTTATATGCAATATAAAATAATAATAGGGTTAATAATATAAATGTAATATACAAAATTATTATTAGATATATTATTAAATTGAATATCCTGTTTGCTGATAGTGATCAGCTGAACAGGGTTTCCCATCAGCTGTGATGCATTATTTCCTTTGCCTTGGTTAAAACTTATAAGGGTGTAAATCTATTTTTTTCAAATAGTTCATAATTGATGGTAAAGTTCTGGTTTACTATTTTTTTATGCTCAATATCATATTCTGTTATTGACAAAACATTATACAAATAAACATTGATAGTTAAATCAGTTATATTAAAATAACACTATTGGTTAATATATAATTGCAAAAACCAAGTTTCAAACAAACACATCTATATTTTATATTTACTATCAGAGAATTATTATAAAAATCAGTATACAATAGGTAGTTATATACTGTAAAATCAGCATCAAAACAATAATTATTTGGCTGTAACAACTATACTGCATATAACTGGCCTATTAACTTTGCTTCCCAGGGTATGAATTGGAAACACCTTTTGTTTAAGCGTGGCTAGTGGGGCTGACACTTCTACCTCAATTATTGGGATCAAATAGAAGTTTAGAAGTTGATTATAAGGGTGAAGCCATTCTTCTTGCTTAGTTTGACTACAAAGCAGCTTCCACAATTCAACTGGAACTTGCCCATTTACATCCCATTTATATCCTGCATTATAATTCCCTTAATTACATCTAAATACCATGTTTAAGCTTAAATATGTGTGAGAGCTGGAGATGCATTGCCCTGCATAGTTAGAAGAGCCTTAGCCTAATCGTTCTCAGTTTTTCCTAAACTTTCAATAGTGGGCTTTAAGATATAAAACACTTAATTTAGCCAAAATTTCAATTTTTTTTCTTGGTAGGCTGACTTAACTGGTGCAAGGGTTTACCCAGAGTAGATATTTTATTTTGAATTGCAGGGGATGTTGATATTGTGATGTCCCCTGTTTTATTTTCCAATTTAAGGTGGTTAAGTGAACACATCAAGAATACAACACTTTGTATATGAACCTAATTTTTTTTTTAAATAAAAACTCTGGTTCAGGCCTGAACACACAGTGATTTGGTAGCACTCATTTTTATGAGTAATTTTAATAACACTACTGCTAGCAGTTCCTTTTAATCCTTTTATCTTTGTGTCTTTGCTCTAGCTTAAAATCCTAAAACAAATCACAAATGTTGGCATTCATGACAGCAAACAACAAACAAAAGCAATCAAGCCATGCAAAATAAAGCAAAAGCAAGCCATGCAAATTATGATTAAGAGTCCTACAGTGTCATTGCCTGTTCCTGTAGAATAATATCTGTTATAACATAAACAATAATGTTATTTTATTATGCTCAGTTTACCATTTTTAGTTGGGAAGTATGCACCCGCTTACTGTTTCTCCCTTATCAATTTGGACCACCATAGGATGTTGATAACATGCTATGGTCCTCTCCATTTAGATTCTAAAGCATATGCCTTTGGAGTTAGTTTTAGGTACATAACCTGTTGCCCAATGTCCCATAGGCGAGGTTCTTGTGATTGGTATTGGTCCATTTCCTTTTGAGTTTTGTGTATAGCATCTGTTACTTCTTGTTCATATTGCTTGAGCTGTTCTGGCAGCTCCTGTACCCATTTTATCACCTCAGGAGAATCAGCTTCTGGCGCCTCTGGAATTAAGCCAAGTGGCAGCAGAGACATTCATTTTCCAAACAGAATTTGATATGGCTGCAGCCTTGGACCTAACCTGTTTCCACTTCAGAGTGCTCCAAAATTAGGGGCAGCTTTTCAGTCCAATTGCTCCTGACTTGACCACCACCTTTTGGAGTGACTCCTTAACAGTATGATTCATTCTCTCTACTTGCCCTGATGCCTGTGGGTGCTAAATTATGTGTAACTGTTGCTTTATCCCTAGGGCTTGCAGCAATTGTTTAAGCACTAATCCTGTGAAGTGGGGACCCCGGTCTGAATTAATTATCCCCAGGGTTCCAAACCTGCAGATAACTTCTATCCATAATTTCTTGGCAGCAGCCTCAGCAGTGTGGCTTTTCGTTGGAAATGCTTTCACCCATCTGCTAACAGCGTCAATGATCACTAATAAATATTGATTTCCTCTAGCTGTCCATGGCAATTTGTCAATATAATCCATTTGAATTCTTTGCCATGGCCCCACTATCCTCTGGTGCATAAAGGGTTCTCTACTCCTAGGTCTTTCCCCCTCCGCAGCACACTGTAAGCAATTACAGACCCATTTCCCCACATCCTGATGCATTTCAGGCCAGTATGCTAATTCTTGTACGCTTGCAATAGTGCCTTCTATGGCTTTATGCCACAAACCGTGACAGGCATTTATGATTTTTCCCTGCATTCCGCTGGCGGATACCATCTGACTTCCCCAGAATCCTGATGGACTGCATATTCTCTTTGTATTTCCCATTTTGACTTAGTTTGACTGTGTGTTTGGACTATAGCTACCTTCCCTTGTGCCCCTTCTTTAGCAGTTGCATCTGCTAACTCATTCATGTGGGCTTCTAAGGATGGAGTATGCTGGCGTGCCTTCACATTGTTGTCCCCAAAGGACAGTGAGTTCGTGCCCGGTGCGCTTGTGCCAATAAACACACGGGGGTGAAGGATCCAACTTAATCTTTATTTCTGCGCAGAAAGTGGCGCTTGGCAATCGTTCGCAAAGCAAGCACCCCCACCCCAGTGGGCGTCTGCCTTATATAGCTACGTAACAGGTTAAACTTGCTGATGTGATGAAATGTGTAGCAAGCCCAGCAAGTAACCCCCATTCCAGCTCCCCCGCAAGTAACCCCCCTTCCAGCTCCGGAACTTTGTTGATACAGCTTTTCCTCTAGCGAGGCCAGCAATTATAAACAACTAAGCAACAAGCGATCTCCCCCAGCCTAAACAACCTACTCTATGCCCTTGGTTAGATAAAATACTTTTTTTCAGAACACAAAGTTGTTCCTGAAGTAGAAAATGCATAGTAAAAGTTCAAGGGATCTCTGCTGGACATGGCTTTCAGCCCTACTTCTGTCCCTAGGGGTTTAGCCAGGTGCCCCTGAAACAAGGGGTGCTTATCAAATCCCCCTTTGAGGCTATGGTCCTTATGGAAAAGGTCCATAGTCCTCGACTATCTTTCTCATCTCCAGAAATCTCTTTGCTTCCTCCCGATTATTTTGGATCGGGTTTGTAACTGATGATTTTACAAACATCACATGGTGAATGGGGGAAGAAATTGATTTCTTGAGTACCTCACAACACAGTGGCACACAATGTACCCCACAACAGATCATCAAGAAAATACATATACTTGCCACAATTAATAGGAAAATTTGCTTAAGCCATGAAAAATTAGGAAGCCAAGAAGTAAGCCATGAGAAGTCAAACCCTTCCCTTTGCTTAATGTGGGACAGAACCTTTTTTAACTTCTGCACTTTTGACTCTATCAACTCGGAGTTATCTGTCAAATTAAAACAACACATTCCCTCGAACTCTTCACATCCGTGGTTATGCCTCAGCAACAAGTAATCTATGGCTGCTCTATTTTGCAGAGTAGCTCCTCTTAGTTCTTTCATTTCAATATTGA
>NW_005842110.1:1192855-1203440 GCF_000455745.1 Alligator sinensis
TATGCCCTTGGTTAGATAAAATACTTTTTTTCAGAACACAAAGTTGTTCCTGAAGTAGAAAATGCATAGTAAAAGTTCAAGGGATCTCTGCTGGACATGGCTTCCAGCCCTACTTCTGTCCCTAGGGGTTTAGCCAGGTGCCCCTGAAACAAGGGGTGCTCATCAACATGTTGAACCTTTAACTGCCCCGGATGTTTTTGTATTCATTCACAAATGGCCTGCCAATCTTCCATTTGAGACATCCTTTTTCCCTCTGCAGTGTGCAAGCTGCTTTACTCCAATTTTTAATCCAATATATCAGTGCCTTAACACAAAAATCATACTCTAGATCAGAGGTGGGCAAAATGTGGCCCGCAGGCCGGCTGCAGCCCACCAGGCCATTCTATCCAGCCCGCAGGGCCCCTAAAAAATTTAGAAAATTAATATTTAGCTGCCTCTGGCTGCCTGGCAACCCTCAATGGCTTGCCAAAACTCAGTAAGCAGCCCACTACTTCACAGGATTCAGAGGCCACAGGCATGAGTTTACTTCCTGAATCCTTTTGCATCAGTATTGCTGAGATTGCCTTTTCTGTAGCTGCTAACTTCATGTAAAACGGCTTCTCTGAATCTGGATATTTTAAAGCAGGGGCAGCCACTAAAGCTATCTTTAACTTGTTTAAAGCTTGCTGCTCAGTCGGCCCCTATTCCCATTGAACTTTCTTTTTTAATAGTCTCCATAAAGGCTGAGTAATTTCAGCAAACTGAAATATGTGTGATTTTAAAAAGTTAAATCCTCTCAACAGCACTCTTAATGAGTGGGGATCCTTTGGGGCAGGTAACTCTAACAATACCTTTATCTTTTTCAGATCTATTTTTTTCCCCTCTGCACCCAATCTTACTCCTAAATAAGTTACCTCTTTGGCTACCAGTTGTGCCTTGGCTCTATTAACCTTGAAACCTATTTCTTGTATCAAGGTTAGTACCCTTTCGGTCCAAACCTCTACTTCAGACCATTCTGTTCCCCACATCAATATGTCATGTACAAATGAAATCACCTTTTCCTGGTCGTCCTTACTCAGCGTTTGTAACATATTCATAACACGATGGTGAGCAATGGCCGGGGCATTATGAAATCCCTGTGGCACCCTAGTGAATGTATATTGTCTACCCATAAAAACAGTGGCAACACATAGGGGGTGCATGTGCACCCCCTGAGAGCGCTGGTGCACCCCCTGTCAGGCCACGCTGCCTGTTTAGGGAACAGGCAGGGGGGCAGGCAGGAGCGCCGGTGCCCCCCCTGTGAGTGTTGGCTGGGGAGCGGGGCCACCAGCAAAAGCAGCCGCACTGCTTCTAGAAGTGGGCCTCCCCCCATCAGCATGAATGGCTGCAGGGGATCCCCCTCCCAGTCGCTGACTGGTGTCAGGGGGGCATGTGCCCCCCCTGAGTCAAGAGGTACCAGTCGCCCATACTTAAAAGTAAAGACAAATCTATTCCAGGACTCTAGATGCAAAGGTACTGCAAAGAAACAATTAGCTAGATCTGTTACTGAAAACCACTGAGACCCTCCTGTACCCTATTTAACACAGCTGGCATATCTGTAACTATAGGGGCCATGGGTTGGGTGCCTTTGATAGCTCGATAATCTATCGTCAATCTCCATGACTTTAGCACTGGCCAAATGGGTGAATTAAACTTTGAATTGGTTTCAGTCACAACATCCTGCTTCAACAATTCTTCAATGGTTTGCTGAATAGCTTCTTCAGCTTGCTTTGGAAAATTATACTGCTTTTGTGGTGGCACCAAATCTCCTGTTATCTTAACACAGGCTTCTATCTTCCCACAGTCACTTGTACTTTTATCCCAAACATCTGGGTATTGTGATACCCATTTGTCTTCAGTGTCCAAATTTATGGCCTCTATTCCTTTACACTGTTCTAGTTTCCAATAAGGATTTGTTTCCCCAATTTCTCCATTTATCTCTGTGGCCTTTCAAATGACTTCACTGGCAAAATCTAGGATCCATCCCTATGCTGCTAGAAAGGGGGATCTCAATATAAAATCCTTTGCAGATTCAGAATGCTGGACTCCCTTTAAGGTGATGTGATATTCCCCATTTGACAATTTAATATTTGTCGGTATTCCTGTACACACTACCCCTTCTATTTCTTGGCCAGTAAAAGACCGCAGGACCATCTTTCCTACTTTATAAGCTCCTAACTCCCACCTGCATTCAAAAACACTCACTGCTGCTCCAGGGTCAATTAAAGCTTCTGCTGCTCCCTGATTTCCCACCGCAACAGGTATATGGGGTCTACCCCCTAGATTCCAGTGTAGATCACTTAACTTTTCCCACAGGCTGGGATCCTGCCTGGGCCTTCTGTTACTGGAGCCTCCCTACTGAGGTGGGGGGCAGGCACTAGCAACTGCTACCACCCTCTCAGTTGCAGTGTTGGATCCTTTCAATGGTTCTCTACCTAACTTGATCGTACGCTCAATTTTGACAATGGTCTTTTATCCCACCTTTCCCAAGACTCCCCCTTCTCCATCAAATATTTCCACACTGTTCCTCTGATTTTGCTCTCTTCCCCTACTCTCTCATTTCAATTTCTGTATTTCAAATCTGATCTATAGCTTTCATCCCTTCTTCCCCCTGTCATGCGATTCCATGGGTATGCACTTTCATTGGTATAAGCTACTTGGGGGTTTGTTGTGATGGGCTCAACGTACAAGGTGCGAGCTGCTGATGCTCCACCAGCTAGTTTCCCTACTAACTGCTCTGTGTCCTGGGCCCTCTGTAGAACTTCTCCCAGCATATACCAGTCTATTACTTGTAATGGATCCATCATGCTAATGATTCGCTTGTGCATCCCTTCTTGGACTTCTCTCCAGAATCCTGGCAGATACTGGATGTCTATAAATGCCCTCGCTGGCTGCCCATGTCTAGTAAGTGGGAACACTTCTCCTGACAATATTCCTAACACCACACACCTAATTATATAGTGAATGGCAGGTTCCCTGGGATGCTGCCCATTAGCTCCATATTATGTTTTAAATAGTCTCCTCCCTATTCGTCTTCCTAACTTCTCTATTGCTTGGGGAATTCCTCTATCTTGGAGGTCTCAGAGTAATGCTATTAGAATGTCAGGTGAGTCGCAAGCTCTTAAGAGCCACTGCCATTCCTGTGAGGTTAGATTTTCACTGGTAACAATCCCCATTGATTTTTGAAGCCATTAGTTCAAATTCTTAACATTTGCCAGTCCTAAGGTTTTAGCCATGGCAGTCAAATCAGCCCCACTCACCGGCACTAGCACTTCTGTGGTGTTTTGTCAGTTCCCTTGAATGTCTTGCGTATCTGACACTCAGGTTACTGCATCCACTGGCAAAGGGACTTCTTTTTCATTTTCTCTTGGGAGTTCTGGATACAGGGATGGAGTAGTTGAGGGTCCTGGTGGATCAAGACTGAAATCATCATCCCAAATGTCACCATTCCAAATTTTACTGGGATTAAATGGAGCATCCGGGTCCCAATCCAGATCTCTGCAGGTGACAGCTACCACTTGTAAAGTCCGTTCTTTCAATTCTTTTTAAAGTTTACTGATAGTGGCAATGCATCTTTCATGCTTGACCTTTACTACCTTTTCTGCCTTCTCTTTGGTCATGCTTTTTACTAATTGCTGTACAGCCTCCTTATCTTCTTTATCTTGGTTGAGGAGCTTTATTTCTTCCCTCTGTTCTTCTAATTTTTCAGAAAATTCATTTTTCTTTTCCAAATTTCTAAAGAGTCCCTTAAGGGTCTGATTTGACAATTCCACCTGCTCATATTTTCCCCTTAAATCTCTAATTTGTCCGTCTAACAGTTTGTTTGCATCTGCCTGCTTGGACTTCTCCTACATTGCCTTTTAACAGCCTGCCATAAAAGCCACACTGCAGCCCTGTGCTGTTTTTGTGCAGACCAGTGATTATCTAAACAGTACTTCTCAAACTGGCTATTAAGATCAGAAAGAATGAAAGGGGGGTGAGGGACATGCATCTATCCTCCAAGGGGATGGTCCTCCCTTTAATATTTCTTTTTCTAAACTCGAGAGTCCCTCCTTAACAGTCCATCCGGACAGCTCCTTCATTTCCTGATTAAACCCAGACTTTGTCTTAAACATTTTCTTAAACATTTTCAAAACAATGGGGAGACTTCTCCCTCTAAACAATGGTCTCCCATGTAAGGGAGACTCCCCAAAACAGTGGTTTCAGGGACACCTTCCCCTAGACCCGACAGCTGTCCTCCCTTGGATGGCTCAAATGCCTGACCTTCCCATCAAAAAGTATGTCTCCCACACAACTGAGAAGGGGTCCTCTCAGTTGGTCCAGTGTCACCCCAAAAGACTACATGGTTTGCCAGGTTCTCCACCAGGTAACATTGGACGAAAGATTAATGCACAGGTTCAGCAACCAAGGTCTTTATTGAGTGACATACATAGATCAAGTGGGGAAAAGCAATGCTCTATCTAAAATCATTCATACTCACACACACACACAGGCCAATCCACTGGTGCTCCAGTTCAGTCACAATGGCTAGTCCTGGTGCCTCCTGACACATGATGAGCTTATGGGAGGGATGCCCATAGTTTTCTCCCGAGTTCCTGTGTATGGCATACAGTGTCGTTGGGGCCTTTTATACTTGGCTGCAGTGCCCCTGACAACCTGCTTAGCCAATCACCTTATTGCTGTTGAGCTGACTCTAGTCACATATCTCATGGTTTTGACATGCAAATGGATGGTAAGGCTTAGACGTGTGGATGGCAAGATGGATGGTAAGGAGTGACTTTGATTTACAACATCCTGAGACAGGGGAGACAGGGTGTCTCCTGGCTCCTTATCTTCCTGTAGATGGTTTGTTTGTTCTTCTCAAGGCTGATTTCTTAGCAGACTGGGTATGTGTGAGAGGGGAGGCAGGAGTCCCCCCAGCGTGGCCCAGTCCCCTAATCTATGAGCGGCTGCAGCCAGCAAGAGAGGCTCCCCAGCTCCAGCAAGAGGCCAGGAAACTTGAGGTGAGGCAGGGGCTCCTGGAAGGCCAAGACCCCTAGCAGCTTAGAGTAGTACCAATGCTGGTAGCTGTGGTAGAGTTTCTGCTGCCCATGTGGGAAAACTGAGTTCAAGACCTAGCTGGAATGAATGAAGTGACAGACAAATGCTTGCTGCAGTGGAAGGGGATCATTGTGTTTTCCCTCTTCCCCCCTCCAGGTACCTAGGCCCTATATTTCTTGTTGTTTGGCATTTTGTATTTTGTGCATTTTATATTCCACCAACCAGTATTGTTTGTTATGCTGTTTGTGTTTTATATTTTGTTAAACCTGTCTTTTGTCAACTGGATGAATATGTCTATGATTGTAAGTGCCTAATCTTTATTGAATCCTGCCCCCTTGGGACGTTGTAGTGTCCCCTATACCCCCTGGTTTATATATGTTATGTTCCCACTACATTAAAAGGTATATGGTTAAGTCCCCATTGGTGGTCTGGCTCTGCTCTATAGGGGAAGGAGGGTCCCTACCCCCCCCACAGCGCTTGTGCACCTGCTCTGATCCCTTGAATTGGAGAGGGGTACATCTTGGAGTACTGCCTGGGTTACAAAAGGCATTACAATTTTCTTTAGTACTGCCTCCTTCTGTCTGTTGAGGGTAAGCCTGAATAGCCCTGTTTTCCATATCACTGTTTGGCTAATCTTCATAACCTGTAAGAAACGGAAGACTCTATTCCACACTCCCTGGGCACATGCACATTCTCAGAACAGGTATCCCACTGTCTTGCACCCCATCCCCCTTTTATAAGCTCTCTTCCCACCATTCCTTCCTCTCTAAAATTTCTTTAAAAACCTCCACTATGTCTGGTCCTACCCAATCCCAGAACTCTGAATAAAATTCTATTGGCATTCCATCTGCTTCTGGTGATTTTCTTCTCTTAACTGTTTTCCGGCAGGGGTTTTCGATCGGTGTACCCCTGGTGGCTGGATGTGGAGCAGTGTACCCCCAGTGGCTAGACACAGGGGTAGGGTAGTGCGTGGCCGGACAAGGAGTCGGGAGGAGGAGGGACAGCTGGACACAGAGCAATGGCAGCCACCATGTGCGACCTTCCCCTGCCCCCAGCGTCCAGCTGGGTGGGTGGCACCGTGGGTAGCAGCGCGGGATGGTGCGTGGCGGTGCTCCATCCCTGCCCATACATACCCCCAAGGGCCTTCTCAAGTACCCCCTCTTTTAAGGCACTCCTCTACTTCCTTTACAGTTATCTTTGCCTCCATCCTTTTTCCTTCCTCTTCCTCCACTACCTCTCTCAGGAACTCTTCTGTTTTCCTTTTATCCAGTGACTTCTGGTATAGCTTTTTGTAGAACTTCCTTGCTGCTTCCAGGACTTCTTCCTATGTCTCTACCAGGGCACCCCCTTCTTCTTGCACTGCCTTCAGCTGTCCCTTTGCCGACTTTTTTTCTTTTCCCCTTCTTGATGAAAAACACTGAGACCAGAATTCACTTTCTTCCATCCATGGTGTCTACACTAGAAACGTTTTTTCCTGTGTCTTCTCTGTAAACCATTCTTCCAGCATTTGTTTTGCTTCTTTTATCTGTTCCCATACTTGTTGTACTTCTATTGCTTCCTCTAGGAGCATTTGCAGTCTTCCTTGCAGCTTCTTAAATGCTTCTGCTTTTCTCCTTGCTCACTGTTGGTATTTGTATCTGAAAAACTCCCCCATCATTCTCTTGATCATTTTCCTCTGGTTGCTTTTAATATTTCTTCAGAAGCCTCCATCCCTCATGCTGTTATATATGCCTGGTATATCTCTTCCTCCTCTAGCAGCCTCACATTTCGTTTCCATACTCCTTTTCCTCTTGCTAGCCCCTTACCTAGCCTCATCCTCACCTTCAGCATTCAGTGGTCACTGAAAATATTATTGAAACTTCTTTGCTGTCTACTTCCCATTCTTTTGATATAAAAACAAAATCAATTCTTGGCTGTTTATTTCCACTCAGGTATGTTCTTATGAAAGATTTCCCTTCTGCCCATATGTCAGTTAAACTTTTCTCTTTTACCAGCTTTCTCAACAGCTTAGATGAGCTTTCTAATTAACTTGCTCCTCCCACACCTGTTCTGTCACCTGTTTTGATTATGCAATTAAAGTATTTTACTTATAATGTGGGGTCTCCCTGCTGTTATCCACATGGCTGATTTCTTTAACAACTCCCCGTCTTGCTTCTCTTTATAGTTGACATGGAGTGGGACCAGACAACCCCACACCTCATCTGCATATACATTTTTGGAGGATCCCAGGACTTATGATAAGAATACCCAGTTGGGCTAATTAGCACATTGGTCCTTTGTCCTCTGGAGTACCTTACACATACTGAGCAATAATGGGTTGTGGGGTCACCATGGGTTGGCATGGTGTTGACTTGCTGGGGCCCAGCCCAATGAAATATAAGATAAATCATGAGCCTTTTGGCTTTGACCTAATATTATGCATAGTTTATATTGGATACAAGTGGGTGTGTCTACACTTACATATTAATCATAGAAAATGAGGGACCTCAGGAGGTCATCCAGTCCAACCCCCTGCTCAAAGCAGAACCATCCACAACTAGATCATCCCAGCCACGGCTTTGTCTAGCCAGGTCTTGAAAACTTCCAAGGATAGAGACTACACCACCTCTCTGTTTCACGGTGGTGTCTGCAGTAGGGGCGTGGCGGTGGCAAGTGGGGACTGCCCACAGGTGGCTGCGCTGACAGCGGCAGGGAAGGCAGGCCGAGCAGGAACTGCCTGCAGGCAGCTGCACAGACATCGATGGCAACAGTGGGCTGAGCGGGGACCTCCAATAGGCGGCTGCGCTGACGTCAGCGTGAGGGTGGGCCGAGCAGGGACCACCCACAGGTGGCCGCGCTGACATCAGCGTGAGGGTGGGCCGAGTGGGGACCACCCGCAGGTGGCCATGCTGACATTGGCAGCAAGGGCGGGCTGAACATGGACAGCCTGCAGGTGGCCACGCTGAGGTTGGCAGCAAGGGGGGGCTGAGCGGGGACTGCCCGCAGGCTGCCGCAGCATGTGGACGGTGTCGGGGAGTGGCAAGCGGCAACTGCCTACAGACACTAGCAGCAGCGGTGGCGGCAGCCAATCTCAGGGCGGGCATGTGCCCCCCTGTACCTCCCCTATGCATTGTCTATGCATAGCAGGATAGTACTTGTATTTACAAGTTCTATCCTGCTGTGGAGTAAATTGGTTTACTCCAACCTAATTGGGGCACATGTCTTAAATTCAGGGTCATCTTAGATTCAAGTAAATATGGTAGTCTTTCTGTCCTTCTCATAGTTGGTACTGAGGTCCTGGTGCTGCATTTAACAGAGAAGAGTCAATAGTTAAACTACTAGTAAAGTTCTTGAGTAGAGTTTAGCATGAGTGCAAAGCATTCTGTGACGAGAATGAATGTTTTTTCAACTTAGAATAGGAACAGGAAAGCTTCCATACCTATACAAATGTTTACAGGTACACATACATGTGTTACCCAGTATTATATAAGCATAATATATTATTTACATAACATTTGTCTGAGAGTTTCCCTTTCCCTTCCTCTTTTCTACCCTGGTTTCTGTATCAGGACTGTACCTTTGCTAAATATTTGTAAGTGACAGATGTTAATGCATTTATAGGAAATGTACTGTTCTAACCCAGTGATTTTCAACCCTTTTTTCATTCATGGACCCCTAAAACATTTTAAATGGAGGCGCAGACTCCTTTGGAAATCTATCATGTGTATAACAAACATAAATAATTACTGACAAACTGTTGTGTTAAGAATAATAAGGTTTGTGTTAAGAATAATAAAGCAACAAGACTTTAATGGCCTTATCTATCAGATCAGGGTATTCTGTTTATTTTCAGCCAGAAACAGGCAAGAGGTTCCTGCTTGAATTCAAGTTTCAGTCCCCCGTCATAAGATAATTTGAATAATCACTTTTCTTTAGCTGTTAGAAAGGGCATAGAGTTACAGTCTGCTACAAAGGAGTTATGTATCCTCTTGTTCTCATTGCCCATTTCAGAAAAGTACTAGTGAAACAGATTTGAGCACTAGCAAGTGTTCCTTGATTTCGCTTTTCACATCACTGTCCAGTGTTAACTTGTTTTCAACCAAAAAAATTGTCAAGGGTTTTGAATGTGTCCAATTTGTTTTCTCTTACTCGAGAAACCCTGAGTTGAAGCTTCTTGATGAAAGCCTCAAAAAAAATCTTCCAACAGCTCACTTTCAGACTCATGTTTCATGTATACAAATAAGTTGGCAACACTGGCAACATCTGTAGACTCATCTACCTGCAAAGTATGAGCTGTAGAGGTGTGCAAAGCAGGCCCTGTTCGATTCAGATTTGGCCTGAATTGGGGACAGTCCAGGATGCACCAGTCATCGAGCTGGAAGGGGAGCGGGGGATCCCCAGCACACTCTGAAGTGGACCAGAAATGCTTCTGCTCCACTTCTGGGTCTGCTGCCGAGCGCGCTGGGGAGCCCCCTGCGCTTCTGTGGGACGCTCCATGTGCCCAGCATCGCAGCATTCACAAGCCCCTGCTACCTAGAGGTATGTAGAAAAACATTTAAAGCTGTCTCTGTGTCCGAATCTTTGAATCTTTCCGAATTGATTTGGAGGGTTCCAATTCGACTTGGAGAGATTAAAGGGTCCTCTGATTTGATTGGGATTCAGAGATTCAGCCACTGAATCAGGCCAAATCTCCGCTGAACTGAATCAGGGACCAACGCTTCACACAGCCCTAATGAGCTGCTCCTGATTTGGACTTTAAGCTGGTTTTTAACATCTTCAGCCATTTCATGAATTCAGTATTGAATGAGAGAGGGATTAAATGAAATTGCTTGGCTGCTTTTTCACTCAGCATTGCTGTCACTGTATCTTTTGCTGCAGGTAGCAACAGATCTTCAGTGATTGTGTGAGGTTTTCCAGCCTTAGTTATTCTCTGACTCACACAAAGATGCTTCAAGTACTTTCATATCCACAATGGAGGCAGAATGGACAATTTTCTTTTTTGTTGTCAATTCACTCAAGTTCCACTAGAAGAAATCAATATTTTTGTCTTTAAACTAAATGTGCTTTGTTTCAAAGTGGTGATGAGCCTTGGCTGGTTTCAGATTCTCATTAGAGAGAACTTCGTAACACAGGACACACTGAGGCCGTTGATCGTCAATTGACCGGATCCAAGTTAAGCACATCTGATTATAATTTGAGTTGTATCGTCTTTTCTTTTGAGGTTTGGTAACACTGTCAAAATGTTCACTTTGTCATTCCTTACTGGTAATAGGAACTGCAGCATCGCTTTCTGGCTTTCTTTGATTAGCACTTGTTAAATTGTCGTTGAATGACATCTGATTTTTTTTTTTTGCTGAGGTTTCACTATTCTTGTCTTAAGTCACAGATCCATTTTCAAGTTCAAAAAGCACAGCGTAACACTTAGTCTTAGACTGAATACTGACTGAACAGAATTCAACTATAAATGTAGCATGTACTCATCATGTCATCTGACACAGCGTGAGAAAGGGTGCTAAACTGTTGTCTGCTATGTGTATTCTGTAGGGAA
>NW_005842110.1:1203471-1218914 GCF_000455745.1 Alligator sinensis
AACAGATTTCAGACTGTTGTGAACAACTGTAGGTTAAAAATATGGTTCCTGTTATTTTAAAACTCTTAACTAACTTGTGTACACTAGTTGTGCAGACAGCTTATGTAGCTATCACTCACGTTCTCAGTTCCATTGTTTCCATGTACTTAGTACTCACACTTATTGCATCTTATATTGAACTATATTACAAACTGATTGAGACAACAACTCATTGTTCAATGCTAACCACAATGGGACCCTTCCTAATCCTGACAGAACCTCCTGGTGATACTAACACCAGTAGTAACTTTGGTACCCAAAAAAGTTTTCTGAGAATTAATTCACATAGGAACACAGCACCAGAGGGGCCTCTTGGGCCATTAGGTATATTCCCCTGCATACACAGGTAATCATTCCATCCGAACTGGTATGTGCGTACACTGTCTCTCCCCTCTCTGTCTCTGACACATGCACACGCACACGTACACATACATGTACCTGTTCCAGTTTGCAGATTGATATCGCTGGCTGAGCAGAGGGGCTGCAGGGCTGCAGCATCACTGAGTCCCACATGAAGCAGTGGTGGTGGCAGGATGAGGCAAGGCTGCCTGACCATGCTTTGCCTGCTGGTGCTGGATGCCTGCTACTGGTGCCCAGGCAGCCTCTGGCTGCAAGGGGAGCTGGAGCAGCAGCACTAGTGGCACTTCCTCTTCAGGTGGGGCCACCATCCATACAGCCATCTTTCATGGACCTCTTACGCATGCTCTGCAGAAGCCAAGGGGTCCACAGACTATGGTTGAAAACCACTGTTCTAACCAAATATGTACATGATTGGTGATATACAGTTACTATTGTAGCAGGCTCACCTTTCAGAGCTTGGGTTGAGTCCCAGGCTTGAGATCCTGCTGTTTCGATTGGTGGAGCTCATCCACCAATCAGGAGGCAGCAGGAGAAATAAAGTCACGTCCCTTTCCTGAGGGGAGGGGGAGAAGAGCTCTCCCGGACCTGACTGAAGACTGTCAGGTCTGGAAGACTTCAAGGGCGGAGCCCTGGAGCGTAGGAAAGGAGCTGCGTGCCCAGCACGAGGGGCAGATGCAGCGAGGGACTCAAGAAGAGCGGAGCCAAGAAAAGCTGGGGAGCTCCCCCCCAGCCAATAGGCCCAAGGCTCCTGAAGCTGCCACTGGAGGAGCAGCTTTGGGAGCGGTGCAAGACCGCTTGGGCTGTTGGTGGTGCACAGGAACGGTGTGCAGAGACCCGGCCCTGGGAGTGGTGTGAGACTGCTTGGGTCCATCAAGGTGCACAGTTTGGTTCTTGGAGCCCAACAGAGGAAAGAGGGATCTGCTTGAAATTCTAGCATCCCTCTCACAGCACCCCCTCCTGCCTACCCATCCCATCCTATTGAGAATAGGGCACACCCTTGAGTGTACCCAGGTTACACTATAAACAAAACGAATGCTATTGGAATTCCACCTGTAGTGCTAGAATTAACTTCTGGTATTTTTAAAACATGATTGTGCGTGAGAACATTTAAAGCACAGATTAGGGTTGTTTGGTGGCAGAGAAGGTGCGCTTTTCATAGTTCTGTGGGTAGCTTTTCATAGTTTTGTGACACTTACCAGTGTAGTGAGACAGCTGCAGTGTTGCAGAGACACTTTTGTTTAAAAGAAAATGTATGCTGGGCTAGATTCTCTTGCTCTCATGTGCTCTCACTCTGCTTTGGCCTGGACAGATGACACATTTACCCCTGTATAATTTCCATTGCTTTTGTACAGTACAGATGGCTGCATGTAGTAGATGCAATTAATGGCCCAGCCTAGTGGTGCTCAACCTATAGCCCACGGTCATAGGGTGGCCATCATAGAGGACAGTTCAGTTGTTGTCTGTCCTCTATTGATATGAAACCAGATGCCTTTATGTCCTCTATTTTTCTCTTCAAGAGAAAAGGCGTAAGAGACATAAAGGCATCGCGTTTCGTAGCAATAGAGGACAGAGTAGCAGAGAACTGGAATGTCCTTTATGATGGCCACTTTACCCACGGAGCAATGTCATCTGGCTGCTCAACCAGTCAGATCCATGGGTCCAGGCTAAGCTAACTGTGCTCAACCTATCAGGCCCTATGGGCCAGATGAGTGGCACAGGGCCAGTCTTCAGGGCAGCACATGGGAGCACTCTGCAGGTGTGTTGTGTGTGGCAGATCTAGCTACAGGATCTAGCATATGGGGTCCACATTTTCTGGTCCATAGGGCTCCCCAGAGGTCCAGACATTTGGCAATGGCTGCCAGAGCTGCATCAGATTAACATTATGACCACTCCCCCACCATCAAATTTCCAGACCTATGGGGAGCCCTGTGGATCAGAAAATGTGGGGCCCATGTGCTGGATCACATGCCAGATCCTGTAGCTGGTTCTGTCACACAGATCGTATCTGCGGAATGATCCCACGTGCTGCCCCTGCACCATATCCAGCCTGCAGACTGTTCCTGTGCCACTCATCTGGCCCATGGGGCCTGATAGGTTGAGCACCACTAGCTTAGCCTCTGTGGTGGGGAGCAGACAATAGTATGCTTGCCTTTAACAGTAAGTTACCCTGAGATGGAAGTGAACAGACACTCAAATTAGTATTGTTTATACTGATGTCAACTTGATTCCTCCAATTCTATACCTGGTTTAGGTATTTATGTAGTCTATCAACCTCTCCTTTATACCTGTATAAAGGCAGACCCTGGTGTCTTGCCCAAGTTCCCTTATTTTCTTACCATCTTGTTCTGTTAATAAATACCCTTTTTTGAATTCACAGTATAATGAAAGAGTATATTTGATAGATAGTGGGATTTTTTTGGAATTATAGTGGTTAACTCTTTTCACTCTTGCAATTGAAAAGTTTAAATAATGCCCCCCCTCCACCCTCAAAACAGCGGTGCTCTAGCTTTTGGCCCCATGGGCCAGATGAGTGGCACAGGTCCAGTGTATGGGCTGGATTGAGCCTTGTGCACCCAGGTTGGGACCCACAGGGCCTTGGCTGGCTTCCATGCCCTGGAATTGGGTCCTGGGGCCTGGCACTGCCCCACATGTCAGGATTGGGCCCAGGGGCCTGCCACTGCCCTCTCTTGGCCCCACAGGGCCCTGGGCTCCAGATAGATTAAAAAATTTGGCAGCAGGAAAACTGTACCACTGTTCCTCTGCCACCAAATTTATGGACCTGTGGGGATCCCCGTGGGTCAGATAACAGGCGAGATCTGACCCATGGGCAGTGGGTTGTGCATCCCTGTGCTAAAACATCAGGGCTCTGATGACTCAGACTTCAGGAGACCTGTTCTCCAGGCCAGTTGTTGTTCCCAACCTGGGGTACACGTACTCACTGGGGGTATGTGGTACTTGTCTATAAGTAGTATGTGTCTAAATTTTAATAATGGTGGTGACTGGTCAACATGCAATGAGTAATGGCACATTGATGCCTGTGCTGACAGAGATGCATCCAGGGAATTCGATATGAGCAGCAATATTTTGCAGATAAAGGAGTATGTTGCTAAAAGTTTGAAAACTACTACTCTAGACCATTGGTTTGAATTTGGGTCCGGCCTGTAGTATTTATAGGGTTTTAAAGTTAATTATCTATCATATCTTGAGAGTACATAGATTTAAACAAAACAAAATATAAAAAACAAAACAAAAAATAAAACAGTCTTGCAGGCATTTGTGACGGTTGGACCTTGTCATCCCTTGGGGTGCTCTGGTGAACAGGTGTTCCCCCAGATCCTGATGCACACCCCTAATGTACTTATAGGCTGCCACCAAGTCACCCCTGAGCCTGTGCTTCTCCAGGCTAAAGAGTCCCATGGTTCACAGCCTGTCTTCATAAGGCCTGTTCTCCTGCCCTCTGATCATGCACGTGGCTCTCCTCTTGACTCTTTCAAGTTTCTTCATGTCCTTCCTCAATTGTGGATCCCAGAATTGGATGCAGTACTCCAGCTATGGCCTCACCAAGCCCGAGTACAGCAGGAGGATGACATCCTGGGTCTTTCTCAAGATGCATTAGTAGATGGAAGCCAGAGTTTTGTTTGCTTTGCCAACTGCAGTATTGCATTGGTGGCTCATGTTCATCTTGTGGTCAATCATGACCCCCAAGTCTCTTTCAGTCATGGTGCTAGCGAATGTAGCATTGCGGAGCCTATAAGTGTGATGTGGGTATTTTTCCTCGAGGTGGAGCACCTTGCACTTCTCCGTATTGAATGCCATCAGGTTTTCATTTGCCCACCTTACAAGCCTATCTAGGATGGCTTGGATCACCAGTTTATCCTTAAGTGTGGACACTCTTCCCCAAAGTTTGGTGTTGTCAGTGAACTTACCCAGTCCACTTCCGACACCAGAGTCTAGATCATTTATGAAGACATTAAAGAGTACAGATCTGAGAACAGAGCCCTGGGGGACACCACTAGTCACTGAGTGTCATGTTGATTCGATTCCATCAGCTACCACTCTCTGGGTCCGACCTCGGAGCCAGTTCCCCAGCCACCGGACTGTGGAGTAGTCAAGGCTGCAGTTGTCTAATTTTTCCATGAGGACATCATGGGACACCAGGTCCAAGGCTTTTTTGAATTCCAAATATATGCTATCAACCTCTTTCCTTTTCTCCAGGTTATATGTCACCCAGTCATAGAAGGAAATGAGATTGGTCAGGCAAGACCTACCTGCAACAAACCCGTGCTGGCTATCCCTCAGAATATTGCCCTCTGTTAGCCCAGGGGCGGGCAATTATTTCAGGCGGAGGGCCGTTTAGCCAGTTTTGGCAAGCTGTCAAATGCCGCATGGGTAGCCCTGCGCCTTGACAGGTACCCAGTGCCTTGACAGGTGCCCCACCCCCTGATCACTATCTTGGGACCAATGCCCCAATGTCTTGGGACAACTGTCTCAGGGCCAGGACCGGTGGGGCCCAGAGTGAGGCATAGACTGGCAGAGGTCTGTGGAGCTGGGCTGGGCTGCACCAGCAGGGAGTGTGGGGAGCTGGCCCGGCTCCATAGAGCCTCTGCTGGCTGGGACCCTGTACTCCTGCCGCCCTGCTCTGGGCCCTGCCAGCGCTGGCCCCAGGACACCAGTGTGGGCCCCACGCACCCGCTCACTCCCAGTGCCCCCCAACCCCGCGGTACAGGCCAAGGGCAGCGTGCAGCCCCAACCCCCTGCTCCCCAGTAGGGAATGAATTGGTGCTGAGCATGGGGGAAAAGCGGCCCCTCCTCCATCCCATGGATGGTGCTCCCTGCTGCAGCCACTCGCAGGCCGTGCGGGGCTGTCCTGAGCAGGCACAGGCAGCCCCATGTGGGCTGCGAGCGGCTGCAGCGCGGGGGGCTGGCCACGGGGTGGGCAAGGGGGCACTTTCCCCCATGCTCAGCACCAGCATGTAACCCATCCCTGCTGCCAGCCTGGGCCCTGCACCAGCTCTGGGCTCATTCATTGGGGCTGTGCTGTGGTGGCAACAGCTGCAGCCCCTCTGCTTGCTGCACCGGGCAGTGTTTGCCACTGCTGCCTTTGGGCTGCCCAGCATGTGAGCTCCAGGTGGGCAGCAGCAGCACTCACTGCCTGGTGTGGCAAGCAGGGGGGCCGCAGCTGCTTGCGCTGCAGTGCAGCCCCGATGGGCAATCCTGGAGCTGCGCGGGGTGGGTTACAAGCTGGTGCTGAGCACAGGTAAAAGCAGCCCCTCACCTGCCCCATGGCCAGGGCCCTGCACTGTAGCCACTCGCAGCCCACGTGGTACTGCCTGTGCCTGCTCAGGACAGCCCCTTATGGGCTGCAAGCAGCTGCAGCAGGGAGGGCCGGCCACAGTGCAGGTGAGGGGCTGCTTTTCTCCAGGCTCAGCTTTTCTGCAGGGTCCGCCCCTGCCCTTCTCCACCCCCTTACCTGAGTTTCCAGTGCTGGTGCAGCCACATGGTCCCAGGCCAAAAGCCCCTACTGGGGCTTTCAGCTGAGGGGGGGTGGGGGCGGGCCCAGGCAGGCCCTGCTGTTGCGGGAGCCCACCGGGCTTCCTCTGGGTCCTACTGCCCCTGGTTCCTGTCATTTTTGACAGCAACCAAAGACAGATAAATATTAATTTTCTAAATTTTTTAGGGGCCCCGCAGGTCAGATAGAATGGCCTTGCAGGCCAGATTCAGCCCATGGGCCATATTTTGCCCACCCTTGGGCTAAGCACTTGAGTCAAAAGGTGTAAAAGAGCCTCTTGGAAGCTCAGCTCAGAGCAAATTCAGAAGATCTTGAATCTGTACCACTTGGATTTCTCCTTGATCAACTATCCTTCAAAATTTGGCAATTAAATTGTTCAAGAAGGCAGAAACAGCATAGAAAAGATGGTAATTTTTATTCATACAAAAATCACACAAACTTTAATTATAAAGACTGACTGCTTGCGGTGGATGATAGTGGTGTTTTGGCACTAATGGGGACCTGTGTGCTAAAATTAATCATTGCAACAAATGTTTTAGCTATGTAAGACTTCCTTTTTTGGAGATCATCAGAGGATATTGTTGTTTTTTCCACAAACCTATACGACAATTATGGACTTGAGGCCTTTGGTGAGATAGAGGTGAAGGATAAGGACTGTTTTATTTTCCATGGTAATGTTTCAGAGCACTCACTTGTAGTCTAGATCAGGGCTGTCCAACCCCAGTGTCCAGAGGCTGCACTAGTGCAAACCATTAGGCTCTTGGGCCACCCTCTACCTGCCTCTGCACTATGCGTGCAGGCGGTCTGTTCCCCCCCAACAGGTGCACTGCACTGGCAGCGCCCCCCACCTCAGCCCTCCAGCTGCAGACTCCCCGATGTGCTTCTTTACCTGCTTGGGTAGAAGCAGGAAGCAAAAATCAGGGAAGGGAGACCAGAGAACCCAGCTGCAGCAGCAATCAGTGAAAGCGGAGCGGGTGGACAGCTGGGAGGCAGTCCCAGAGGTCACACATTAGATGCCAGATGCATGGCCCTGGTTTAGATTATTTTAATTTTGGATTAATAAAGACAATGTACGAATCATGAAAAAAACATAATCTCACCAAAACAAAGCAATGTACGTTTGTCACCCTCTGGGACTATGAACCTCCTAGTCAATTAGCAAGCCAGCTCCTTCCATTTGAAGGGACTATATGTGCCTCTGGATGTTTCCTGTTTATGGCACTGACCACATCCCAATCACACTGCTACCCTAATCATATTGGAGGGATATGGAGCAGATGCAGTGGAAGTGGCATATAGCACCTTGGGTGTCCCTCAGCTATCTGAAATCTTCAGCCCAGCAAGTGTTACAGCTTTAAAGCCTCCCTGAAGGAAGATCTGAGCCATGGTCCAAGTTGACACAAACACTTTGACAGATTTCTCTCCTGGAGAATTAACTTGACAGCTCATGCTAGAGACTGTAATAAGGATGAATCACTTGGCAGACTAAATTACCCTTCTAAACCACATTATGCACAGATGTGGACACAATAAAGGCATTATACAGTTCGTTCCCTCCTGCAACACCCAGAAATATGTACTTTTCAATGGTGCGTGTCATCCAAAGTCTGAACGTGAACGCAAACGCAGTCAGACACTTCCTGAAAGGTATCTGTATGTATGTGCAGTCTCTTTCCACTGCTCTGACACCCAGGTAAGTTGAAAATATATGATATTTGTGCTGCCCTCTGTGTACCCATTCATAAAATGAAAAAGCACTTTTCTTTGGCATGTTCTGTCTCTGAATCCTTTAAGCATGCTCTAAGGAAGTTTAGAGAAGGGGGAATTCTCCATTTGAGATGTGTTTGGGAAAGGGCAGAAGACTTCCTAGTAGCTTTGTATGCCAGTCATATTCTGCTTAATAATGTGAGGGGTATCTCCAGGCTGACAGACTTTTCTTTTCTTTTTCATTTTCCTTTAGTCTATACCTATACCTATGGCAAAAAAAGTTGCCGTAGACAAGATTCATTCTCTTTCTTTCTCTCAAGAAATAGGTTGTACTGTGAATCTCTTATTTTTACTCACTGTATCAAAAGAAGCTATATTGGGGAAATATTTATGTTGTTGATTTAAAAAAAAAATCATTCCTTTGAGCACCCTAGCTAAGGGGTTTAAATACGCAAATTAAAATTAAAGTAAAATGGCTCCAATGCACAGTTATCCTGTAATTAACTGCTTGGAACTAAGAGACTTCCATGCTTCAAGTCAGTGTCTCCTACCAATTGTAATTTTAAGAAATAATGGGTGGACCTGGTAGGTTCCTGGACAGTCTTATTAAGAAATTCTGATTGCACTTTCTCTCTCTTTCTTTTCCCCACCTATCTTTTTCCCTTGTCTTATTTTGCCAATATTTAACTGTTTGGGTTGAATGTCCTGGATGTGCCATTTAATTACAGGATAACTATGAGTTGTCAATGTGTTGCAACTGTGGAAAAAAACTCAAACATGGTCCTAGGATATATTACTAAAGCTGCTTACACTAGGGACAGCAAAGTGTTAATGTCATTGTACAAGCCCCTGGTGAAGTGCTGGTCATCCATATAGAGATAAATTTAAACTGAAGCATGTACAGAGAAGGGGCAATAGGATGATATGAGGAATATAAAGTCTATCCTATGAGAGAAGACAAAGAGATTGGCTTGATTTGTCTGGTAAAATGGAGGCTGTGATGGCATTTACAGTAAAATAAGTTTAACTTGTCACTCCAAGGGGATTGGTAATAGTGACAAATTATCTATGAGTGGCTAATTATCAATAGTTAGGCATTTCCAATTTTTGTGAACTGTATTTTGCATGTCATAGAGGCATAGTAAGGAATGCTTTTTGACATTTGTAATGATAAACTCTGATTATATAGATAAATTATTAATGTACAATTTTGTTTATATAAAAAGAGTGTTCTCTATGTAAAAATTACATGAATTTGAGGGAGTAAAATAATCAGCAATTGTTGCCTTGAACCTATGTGCACTCATCAAAAAAGGGTAATTCTTCAAAATGGAATGCTTGGTTATCTGTCATGCAGAGCCAAGAAAATCTGAAAACAATTGAATGCTTTGTGTGCATCAGTTGGCTTGACAGGTACTATGGGTGGTGCAGATCAGTACCTTTTTAAGCTTATTAATTGTCAAGAACAAACTCCATTATGATTTAGTATGTGCGTGTATTGAGTTTTGTGTACAAATCAATGGGAGTCTAGGAGGGATTCAGTACATTGATTAATAAGACCATAGTGATGTTACCCCAGTGACCAGGAAACCATATTTCACTGTAATTGCTATTTATAAATTCATAAAGGAGCACAACACCTGGGAGTAAGGAGAGCTATTTAAGCTAAAGTACAATGTCAGTACACAGAGAAATGGGAATAGAATATACTGCAGCTGGAAATTAAATAAATGTTTCTAATAGTCACAGCAGGGAGGTTCTGCCACAGCCTCCCAATTGGGCGGGGGGAGGAAGGGGTGGGGAAAAACAGGTAACCATTTTTTAAATTAACTTTATAACTTACATGAGAGATTGTATGAGCACCAGCAGCAGTGTGGGATTGGACTTGATGTCTGCCAGTTGCAGCATAGATGTGGATTTAATGAGCACTTGTGCCAGTTTCTCCCTGTACTCCCTTTGGGACAGTGTTGTGCCAAACAGTCCCTTACTTCGGACTGCGTGGCCACATCTACACAAGATGCTGACTGAGCAATAGCCTGATACTACTGTGCAGCAGTGCCACGTGGCAAAAACCATGACACAATGCTACTGTGCAGTAGTATCACCAAAAAAGTGTTAGTTGGTGCTACTGCACAGTAACTTGGGTTTATACAGGCAGAGTTCAAAATATGGGGTGGACTTGGGGAGGCTGAGCCCCCCATAAGAGATCAGAGTCCTCGGCCTGCCCCACGCCTTTCTAAGTAGCTCAGGAGGTGGTGGCTCTCTCCAGCTTCCAGATACCACCGCTGCAGACTGCCCCCAAGAGTCAGAGTGTAATTCAAACCCTGTATACAAATATTAAATGACTGTACAGTATCACGACTGCGCAGTCAGTGTCTTGTGTAGATGTGGCTTATGTGTCACATACAATTCAGCCTTTAACTTTCCCAGCCTTGGGGAAAGTTTG
Organism: Alligator sinensis; assembly: GCF_000455745.1. NCBI lineage: Eukaryota > Metazoa > Chordata > Crocodylia > Alligatoridae > Alligator > Alligator sinensis. The sequence goes on from NW_005842110.1 coordinate 1,213,533, forward strand.
GATAGAAACTCTGCAGCTCATGCCCCGCACCAATTGGAACACACTGACAGTTGGATTATTATATCAAAAACCTGACCAGGACACAAAACTGAGTCAGTCTCAGGAACAGCATGCAACAAGGAACAATTCCGAACACTCTGGCCTTGCCAGGCCATAGAGACAGGGCCATTAGGCGAACCATTAGGCAAACTAGGCAGTCACCTAGGGTGCCAAAATTTGGAGGTGCCAAAATTATATGCAGAACAAAATAACATGAACATCATTCGAAATAACAGCCCTGGCCAGCTGTTATAATTGTGTTAGGATTAATGAAAAGGGTGAAACAATCAATAAAAAAAATTGGTTTTATTGTTTTATTGTTCATTTCAAATATCAAATAAGTACATGTAAAAGTTCATTCTACACTACTTATTTTCCTCTATATTGGAAGTGGTGGGGGCGCTGAGGTACACAGTTCGCCTAGGGCGCCAGTTACCCTTGGACTGGCCCTGGACAGAGATAACATTTATTTAGTCTTGGAGACAAGGCAATAGTTAAATAAGACAATAACATAATCTGCTTTTTGCAAGTACATATGCAATAGCAATGTATATACATAGAGAAACAGGGAATTAAACAGAAGGAGAAAAAAGTCAAAGGTGTAGTCTCCATCTGCCTCATCTAAAAGTTGGTTCTCTATTATTTTATAAATAAAATGCAGGAGATCAATCCAGCACAACTCAGTTAATAGATTGATTAGGACTGTAATGTATTATGACATATCTACCCTGTGGTAGCAGTGTGTTCTGGCTAAGATGCTACCAAGCATGTCCTGCCCCACCACCTCTTGCTCAAGTGCACTAAATGCAGAAATACCCTAGTGAAGCTGCTCTAGTGTTGTTTCTGTTGGCTGTTGTCAAGTGTGCCAGACACTGAGGTCTCAAGATCAGACACTTTAGCAACTGTTTGCATGAATGGGAGCAGATGGTTGGGGTGTGCTTAGTTGCTTCCTGGCTTGGACACACTCCAGCTGTGGTGCAGACATATTCTATATGACTATGAGCCATTGCTGTGATGAATGTTCTTACAATTATTTTGTGGTGCTGCAAAAATTCAAATGGAGCAAGCTCAGCATAACTTTACAGAATGTTTTTAGAGGATAATGTGTATATGGCATGTATTCTTACAGAATTAGCTCAGTCACGCATGCATATCATGAAAAGAGAAGTATGCTGGAAATACCACAATCCACTGGGGATAGGACAAGAAGTAATGGATTTAAATTGCAACAAAGGAGATTTAGGTTAGGCATCAGGAAAAAAAACCCTATCCAATAAGAATAGTTGAGAATGAAAAAATAGTGAGATTATGGAATCTACCACCAGAGTTTTTAAAGAACAGATGCCATAAGTGTCTGTCAGGAAAGTGTAAGCACAGTTCATCCTGCCCTGGGTGAGAGATGGATTAGGTAACTTATTAATGATACTTTCAGCCCTGTTTTCTTTGATTCTATAGATCAGGAGTTTTCAGGGTTTTTTAACTAATGTACCTCTTCTCCCTCAAAGTTTCAGCTTATATACCCTTTTATATTTTTTTCTTGTTTTCAAGCGGGGGGGAGGGGGGCAGATTGAAGCCACCGTGGTGAGGGTGGGAGTGGGGCTAGGGCTGGGACTGGGGCAGGGGTAGGCGCTGCACAGCTGGGACAGTGTGGGATGGAGCTGCAAGAGTGGTTCATCCGGGAGGCGTGGGGAGGGAGGGCAGCTCTTGCTGCTGCACACACCCTGGCAGAGGTCCAGGGTGCATGTGCCCCCCCAGATCTGTGTGTGGGGTGGAGGCAGCTGCTGTTGCAGGCTGAACTCTGCACCCGGCTGCCATTGCCTCAAGGGCTGTGTGATGCCATGTGCCTGCTGCCGCTGGGCAGGCAGGGGACAGACACACACACAGGCAGATGCAGACACGCACACATGCAGGTAGATGTAGACACACATACATAGATGCAGACACACACAGACACACACGTACAGACACACACAGATGCAGACGCATGCAGATACAGACACACAGACACACAGGTAAGTGTGTGTGTGTGGGGAAGGGATGGGGCAGGGCAGGGGAGAGGGAAGGGGCTGGGGTAGTGTTACGTCTCAGCTCTGTATTCTTGGGGAACCCTGGTACAGGATGCAGTCTGTCTGACTCACAAAGGACTCACCCCCCTCCCCTCCTCTACCTAAACGAAACTGATTAAGATGCAGTGAGAGACGCACCTAAGACCCTCACCAGATAAGGGTGACGAGTGAATCAACTGCCCTAGGTCTCATTTACATGAGAGATGGAAAACAGAAAGCCTGAAGCAGAGGCTGCAGTGAATTCTGGGACCAGAGAAGCAGGAGAGCGCTGCATGATGGGGAATCTGTGCTTCCAATGTTAATCAACCCATGTTCACACACATCCAGCTCAGCATTTATCAGACCAGTTCTAATCTGGATTTGCTAAGGACTTCCCCCCCACCCCAGACACACACACACAGCTCTAAGTTTAATAGGCATCTCGGGCCGTACATTCCCCGGTCCCACTATGGGAGGCCTATTTAAACTTGATTGACTAAAACTCGGTTGCCGGGTTAGGGAATGCTGAGGCAAGAGACCGAGTCAGAGGGGGTATGGGCAACATTTGAACAATGGTTAAGGGTTCATCACAGCATCCAGCCTGCTGGAGCCCTAATCCCAGGTGTTGTCATATCTTTCCCGAGACGACTGGTGGGAGTCCTCTCCACAAAAGGTTATGAGCACCCCAATAATTGTTTTAAGTCTGTTAAAAGACTATAGTAAGATCTGGAAAAGTCATGCTAAGCTGAGGCTTGTGCACAACAAGTAAAAATCCAAAATCCTGATGCTGCAAGCTATCTATTGTTCCTGAAGAAACCATGAGATATCCCATCAGTATATCTGCCACCCATAGGAATCTCAAGCTGGCTCCCAAGTATTTGGGTTACTCCCTAATCTTAAGTGTTTCCTGATTATCAATCAGTTTCCTGAGATGGTCCAAACCAGATAACCCCTTGTCAATAGAAAAGACAATGATTTACACTACTGAGGGTGCTTCGAAGCAGCTAAACTGAGGGTATAAAAATCTGTAAGTGTGTGTGCTGCTAGAAGAGGAAAAAAAGAGGAAAAGGAAGGAAAACAAGTAGAAGCAGGAGGAAAGAAGGAGAAGAAGAAAACCCCTGTGCTGACACCATCCCCTGTCGTTCTTGGGACGCTGGAAGAACAGATCATCTCTCTCTTCAAGGATTGTGCTACAGACTGTGCCTGTTAGCTTTGCAGCCTGAGTACCTTGGACTGGTGAGATCCCAGCGCTCTCTCTCTCTCTTTTCTCTCTAGGCATAAACTTCTGAACCTGAACTGTATCAGTTAAGCTTGAGCTAAGTTTCCCCAAATACTTAGTGAAACCAGGGTAGTATTGTCATTGTTGGTGTTTGTTTTTCTTTTGCATGTCTATTACTACTAGTACTATTATATATTTCATATGCTTAGCAATAAATAACTTTTATAGTCAAACTGGTAGTAATTGGGTATATTTTTCCTTCTCTGCTTCTCTTTCCTCCCGTGCTCTGCAGCAACGCTTCTTTTACCTATGCTAAAGATCCCTGTGAAGCCCAAATTATTGTGGGGTCTGCTCATCAAGAGGCCAAAGATTGGGACGTGCTGAGTTTGAAACACATAAGGGGATCAGCTTGTACAGGCTGATTGACCCAGTTTGACTCAGACGTGCCCTTATGAACTGAATGCTGGCCCATGAGGGTGTCAGCTGGACACCCAGCCGGATTCAGAGGGATTCTGTTTACCTGTGTGCTTGTGTCTGACTGCATTTTATTGTTGCTCTTATGAACTGATTCTTGGCATATGAGGGTGTCAGCCTGTCCATGCTGATCAGCCCGGCCAGGTCAGGCGTGTCACGTTAATTTGTGTGTGTTTGTGTGTATGACTGATTTGGTGACTGGAGGAACCCAGTCCCATTGAGATTGAGTCCTGCAAGATAGCTCCACTGGGGGTGAGGGCTTGCAGAAGGGAGAAATACAGCTCCGTATAGTAACACAAGCAGCACATTGACAGAATCACCAAGACCCTAGAAACTATCCCTAATAAATGAGCACACTCCAAAGTAATGGGCAGATTTGGTAACAATCCCCTCACGCCCCCCTGATCCTGCCAGAAGCTCCTGGAACACAGCAAAACCCTGTGGGTTGCACCTGTCCCCTCCCCACCTGCAGACTGTGCAAGCCCTCCTACCCCACCCACAGGTCGCACCTTTTTCCCAACACCTCACAGGTTATGCTTGCCCCCTGCCCCTCATTGGTTACACCTCCCCCCCATCCCCTGATGAACCCACAATCCCCTCCAGGCTGCTGGACACCCAACCCTTCCCCCCTCCCCACTAACCTTCCCCATCCTGACTTACCTGATATTGGGCTGCCTTTTTTAACTGATTTAACCACCCCCTAATGGCTTCAAATGTCTGTACTTAGCCATGGAGTTCAACTATCTTTACTCCTCCTCTTCCTCACATACTCTGAAGAGAATCTGTCAGACAAAGATCTTGATCAAGATTAGATCCATCTATATACCAATCTTATCTATATACCAAACTTTAGATTGTAAGAAGAGAGACAATGGAGTTTTTGAAAATACCTGTACCTGATCTTATTTCACCCAACAGCCATGTTAAAATCTCTGTGTCTAGTGGATCATTAAAGATATTATGACACTGCCTGTTATGATGTTACCTAATAAAACAGGAAGATTGTTTCTGCCTTTCGTTTATCCATTGCCCTAGAACAGAAGAGAATAAATAAGACAGCTTATTAGATAAAAAAGGCACATTTACGCAGATGTTTCATTTTAGATCCCCACTCAGGAAATTATCCCTATTCAGGAAAGAGGTTAAATATCAGTGAAATCTTTAGGACTTAGGCAGTTACATATTTCCTGAATAGGATGGCTTAAGTTTTTCTTGAATTGGTACCTAGACTCCGATATCTAAGACATATTGCTAAGACATAGTGCCTTTATGGTATAGGGTGTGCTGATATAATTTCATAGTTTCATAGTTGGTAGGGTCGGAAGGGACCTGAGCAGATCAAATCCAACCCCCTGCCATGGCAGGAAAGAGCACTGGGGTCAAAAGACCCCAGCAAGGTGTTCAACCAGCTTCCTCTTAAAGACCCCCAGGGTAGGAGCCAGCACCACTTCACTGTCAGGGCGGCTAGGATCTGGAACCAACTTCCAAGAGAAGTAGTGCCTCCTGATATCTAGCCTAAATCTACCCTCTGCCAGCTTGTGACCATTATTTCTTGTCACTCCTGGTAGTGCTCGGGGGAACAGGGACTCCTCCAATGCCTGCTGG
>NW_005842110.1:1221666-1275232 GCF_000455745.1 Alligator sinensis
GCCAGAGAAGTGCTCAACTTGTTATGGCCACCCTCTTGTAGATTAATGTTCCACTTTTCCCCTGCAATGTTGATCACAGCTTCTCCCAGTATATACGGGGGGAGTGTGGGAGTTTGTTTTTCTCTTTTCTGTCCCCTCACAGGTCTCCAAACACGAATGATGACATTCCATAGCTGCACCAAAGCATTGCTGTGCATAGGTCTCTGGAGTCTGATGTCCAGACTCTATTCTGAACCTGCGATGCCTCTGAAACTCTGAAACTGTTTGCCATTTGGAGCCCAGGAAATAAAATGCCTGTGCCACATGCATGGATTCTATGAAAGTGGAAGCAACCCCCTGGCCCTACAGCGTCGCTACCAGTTCTGTAAGCCATCATGGACTCAAGTGGAACCTGTATCATAAGTTATTAAATTGCACTGGTAGGAGCAGGAGTCTCCTTAATTGATGCTGCAAATATAGAAGTTCTTGCTAATAAACTGTCATATGCCACTGAAAATATGGGGAAAATGGGAACTCCATTAACTGCATCTTTAAAGATGTTAAGCGAAGAACAGCAGTTAATAAGTAAGGTATTTCCTGGGTGGGAAAAACTCATAGAAGGGGATGAAAAGTTAATGATGTCTGGTGTACAGTCCTTCCAAAATAATGTATCATTGGCTTTAGCGTGTGAGCAAGCTCAGGCTCTCACCCAAAATGTTATCATGGGAATGATTCGGCAAGCCATGATGGGACAAATTCCCATGGAAGCAATCAACCTAATTCGGCCCCATGTAACGGAGGAAGAATTAGCCCTCCAGCCCTGGTGGAGATTAGTTAATGCTTCATATAATCACCACCAGCAAAGCTTGCAGTTATTCCTTATAACTGTGGCAGGCAAGGAAATTAGAACAATCCACCCAGTAGTCCCACTGGGATTACAAATTGATGATAGCTCAGTAATGTACTCCAGGGATCATAACACTTGGGCCTGGCAGAAAGATAGTGCATGGAAAACAGTAAATGTAAAAGGGTGCAGAAGAAAAGAAGGTTTAGGTTACATCTGTGAAGACCAAGCATTGGAGGAGCATGATGAATGTTTTTTTCCACAACCTGGAAACAAGTCTCACTGTTCCTTCGATGTTATCCAAGAAAGGGAATCTGCTATTGTTTATGTGGGTAAAGCATGTGTGTGCATGAGAACAAGATGTGATATTGTATTAATTAATGGATATTGGATTCAACCTATGGTGCCTTATATTAATCGCTGTTTCTGTAATGTAACCACTATTGTTACTTGTGATCTTAAGTTTACTGTACCTATATGGACCATACAACATTTGAATGCCTACCCTGAGCTCTACAAAGAGGTGTCCCCCATTTTACTAGGAATGGGTCTCATCACCATTAAGGAACTATTAACTCATCCCTCCTTACGAGCTGAACTGCAAAGACTCAAAGCTTTGGGAGAGAATGGCAAACTCGAGATTCAACACCACAATCAGGAAATCTCTAAGCTAGCAGCTACAGTTAAAAATGCAGGCCATCACTCCTGGTGGGAGGTTTTGTTTGGGTGGAGCCCCAATGCAACAGGTCTTTTAAATGTCATGCTTCACCCCATTGTAGTAATCATTAGTTTTCAAATTATACTAGTAATTAGTCTGATGCTACTAGTTTGCTGGATCCAGAGACTGATGCGACGATTGCAATGGATAGAAGGCCAGAACCAGTACCATGGAGCAAGAATGTGATGGGGATACTAGCTCAACGCAAGCACCCCATCAACGGGGGGAATTGTTACGTCTCAGCTCTGTATTCTTGGGGAACCCTGGTACAGGATGCAGTCTGTCTGACTCACAAAGGACTCACCCCCCTCCCCTCCTCTACCTAAACGAAACTGATTAAGATGCAGTGAGAGACGCACCTAAGACCCTCACCAGATAAGGGTGACGAGTGAATCAACTGCCCTAGGTCTCATTTACATGAGAGATGGAAAACAGAAAGCCTGAAGCAGAGACTGCAGTGAATTCTGGGACCAGAGAAGCAGGAGAGCGCTGCATGATGGGGAATCTGTGCTTCCAATGTTAATCAACCCATGTTCACACACACCCAGCTCAGCATTTATCAGACCAGTTCTAATCTGGATTTGCTAAGGACTTTTCCCCCCCCAGACACACACACACAGCTCTAAGTTTAATAGGCATCTCGGGCCGTACATTCCCCGGTCCCACTATGGGAGGCCTATTTAAACTTGATTGACTAAAACTCGGTTGCCGGGTTAGGGAATGCTGAGGCAAGAGACCGAGTCAGAGGGGGTATGGGCAACATTTGAACAATGGTTAAGGGTTCATCACAGCATCCAGCCTGCTGGAGCCCTAATCCCAGGTGTTGTCATATCTTTCCCGAGACGACTGGTGGGAGTCCTCTCCACAAAAGGTTATGAGCACCCCAATAATTGTTTTAAGTCTGTTAAAAGACTATAGTAAGATCTGGAAAAGTCATGCTAAGCTGAGGCTTGTGCACAACAAGTAAAAATCCAAAATCCTGATGCTGCAAGCTATCTATTGTTCCTGAAGAAACCATGAGATATCCCATCAGTATATCTGCCACCCATAGGAATTTCAAGCTGGCTCCCAAGTATTTGGGTTACTCCCTAATCTTAAGTGTTTCCTGATTATCAATCAGTTTCCTGAGATGGTCCAAACCAGATAACCCCTTGTCAATAGAAAAGACAATGATTTACACTACTGAGGGTGCTTCGAAGCAGCTGAACTGAGGGTATAAAAATCTGTAAGTGTGTGTGCTGCTAGAGGGAGAAGAGGAAGAGGAAAAGGAAGGAAAAGAAGTAGAAGCAGGAGGAAAGAAGGAGAAGAAGAAAACCCCTGTGCTGACACCATCCCCTGTCGTTCTTGGGACGCTGGAAGAACAGATCATCTCTCCCTTCAAGGACTGTGCTACAGACTGTGCCTGTCAGCTTTGCAGCCTGAGTACCGTGGACTAGGTGAGATCCCAGCGTTCTCTGTCTTCTTTCTAGGCATAAACTTCTGAACCTGAACTGTATCAGTTAAGCTTGAGCTAAGTTTCCCCAAATACTTAGTGAAACCAGGGTAGTATTGTCATTGTTGGTGTTTGTTTTTCTTTTGCATGTCTATTACTACTAGTACTATTATATATTTCATATGCTTAGCAATAAATAACTTTTATAGTCAAACTGGTAGTAATTGGGTATATTTTTCCTTCTCTGCTTCTCTTTCCTCCCATGCTCTGCAGCAACGCTTCTTTTACCTATGCTAAAGATCCCTGTGAAGCCCAAATTATTGTGGGGTCTGCTCATCAAGAGGCCAAAGATTGGGACGTGCTGAGTTTGAAACACATAAGGGGATCAGCTTGTACAGGCTGATTGACCCAGTTTGACTCAGACGTGCCCTTATGAACTGAATACTGGCCCATGAGGGTGTCAGCTGGACACCCAGCCGGATTCAGAGGGATTCTGTTTACCTGTGTGCTTGTGTCTGACTGCAGTTTATTGTTGCTCTGATGAACTGATTCTTGGCATATGAGGGTGTCAGCCTGTCCATGCTGATCAGCCCGGCCAGGTCAGGCGTGTCACGTTAATTTGTGTGTGTTTGTGTGTATGACTGATTTGGTGACTGGAGGAACCCAGTCCCATTGAGATTGAGTCCTGCAAGATAGCTCCACTGGGGGTGAGGGCTTGCAGAAGGGAGAAATACAGCTCCGTATAGTAACACAAGCAGCACATTGACAGAATCACCAAGACCCTAGAAACTATCCCTAATAAATGAGCACACCCCAAAGTAATGGGCAAATTTGGTAACAGTAGGGCCAGATCGGGAATGGTAGGGGGGTAGGGAGTGTGTCTCTGTGCTTGCTCCCAGGAGGGGTGGGGGAAGGGGAGCAGTGCCCCTCTGTGGGCTGCACATGCACTGCACAGTTGGCCAGATGCAGGGGTGGAGGGGTCTTGCATGTGGTGGCCATTGCCATCACCACCACCCACCGCCCCATGCCACCACTGCTGCTGCACCCGCACCACTTTCCTATGGCCTGTTGCATGTACAGCTCCATAGGCTATACATGCAACAGCCAATTGGCTGATTGGCGCTGCCCATCAGCAGCCCACAAAGCTGCACATGCAACAAGCTGTAGGAAAGTGGTGTGAGTACAGGCACGGTAGTGTTGGTGGCACAGGGAGGTGGGTGGTGGTGACAGCAGTTGCCACTGCATGCCAGCCCCCCAGTCCCCTACCCCGGCCGGCTGGCCAGGCAGTGCATGTACAGCCCACAGAGGGGCGCCGCTGCCCTTGGCCCCCCCCCCCAAGCCCTGCTCCTGGGAGTGGGCACAGAGAGCAAACTGAGGTGGGGGGCAGGTAGGCGCTGCAGTGTGCCATGTGGAGCTGGCAGCACCCAGCACACCCCTCCCTCTCCTCTTCCCCCAGGTAAGAAGCAAAGTATGGGAATGCACTAGAGGAGATGCTGCCGCTGAGCCCCAGGGTGCATTCCATCCCAGCCCACCTGCATGTACTCCCTATGACCTATCTAAGTACTCCTAGGGGTATGCATACTCCCAGTTGACAACCCCAATAGCACTGATGCTATAGATAGGTCTACAAAAAAAATGCAAGGAAACCCTGTCTCCTCCAAAAATGAGTTCCCTGGAATGCTGTCTTTAAGACTGAGTTAATTAAAAATGATTAACAAGCAGCATCCACAGTGCCTTTTTCATACTGTTGCCCCAAGGCAGAGAGCAGGAAGTGATCTTTATGCAAACACCAACAGTTCAGACACAGGCTAAGAAAGTAAATGCCAACAGTTCAGACACAGCATATGAAACACTGTTAACATAATCTATATTTGGCAACACAAACTATGCAGGCTTAGAGTCCATGGTAGACAATGCCTTTTCATGCAGTAATATAGCAGTGCTAAATGCTAAGAAGGCCAAGTTTCATAGTGAGTTGTTGAGTAAAGAATAACTGAGTGGTAGTTTGGCCTTGCTTACTGTACTTATAGAAGACTGGAGTCATAGTGCAAGGCAACTTTCAAAGGTAGCTAGTGATTTTGGATGTGCAAACTAAGGCTAAGTACAGACAGTCAAAAAGCCCAAAGATGAATTGATTCAGTCTTTGTAGGTTAGTCTAAGCTGCAAAGATTGAACTGATAAGCAAACAAACAGACATTCATTTTTAATTCAGGAAATGCAGCCACATGCCTACAGTGGCTCAAGTCAGAAGCCAGGAGGCGCTAGAGCATGGCTTTCTGGCACATAGTCAGCATGGGCTGTGCGTTTGTTTCCTCTTCCTACTGTCCCCAAGGTCTCTGGGATTTGCAGTCCAGACTCACAACAGCAGAACTCTGTAGGGTTGTTTATCACTTCCTTTTCCTGTTTCCAGTTGCCTCTGGGATTTGTAGTCCACAGCTGCAGCCAGCACTAAGCAAGCAGGGCAGGGCAACTCTGTACTCAGAGGAAGGGAAATTTAACCCTCTTCCCTGGTCCTGGGGTTTGCCTGTGGGGGCAAAGTAAGCCAGCCAGTGAGTCAGCTGTCACTGCTCCAGCTAGGGCACAGAGGGACAGGGCCAACCTTGCTTTCTAGAGCAGACATCATAGCCCAACCCAGAGCTGCAAAATGCTGGGATGCCGGGGGACTCTAATTTAACTTGAACCAGGAAGGGGTCTGGGACAGAAGTTTTATAAACTGGTTTAACCTAAATCAGTTAAGTCTGATACTACATTCAGCCAGGTTTATCTTAAACCAGTTTCAGCCATTTTGAAACTGGTTTATGTAGACTGGACTTCTATTCTGTTACAATTTTAAAACAGTTTCTGATCACTTAAACTGGTTTATGTGTAACTTCTGTCCCTAACCTAAGAGTTTAAGGGGGCCTGCTTTTCAGGAGCTGCTGAGCCCTCTTTTTTGCATAAAGCCTCAGTGCTGACACTCATTCAGTGTCATGATAGATTTATTTGGGACATGTTATCGGAGAGAGCCTCCAGTCTTTGGCTTTGTACAGACATTGTAGCTATTGAGTCAGACGTTGCCTATTGCAATATCAAGAATGTGGAGATATTGTCATGGTACTATTTTGTAGGAAGCATATTCCTTCAGTACATAACGCCCTGTCCAGGTCAATTTATTGACACGCATTCAGCGTATCATGATAAAGTCTTTTAGGGTATGAATTTATTGAAAATCCTCTGTGCAGCTACTGAGTCACTAGCTACCTGTAATAATATTAAGACAGGTGGGCAGATGCACTGTTGTGATGCTATTTAATGGTCCCAAAATATGTTACAACAACAATGTCCCTCTAGGTCTGGGGTAGGCAAAATATGGCCCACGGGCTGGATCTGGCCCACCAAGGGTTTTGTCCAGCATGCAGGGGGCAGCTCGGGCTTGGCACATGTACTTGGTCCTACTGCCCTTGGGTGCATGGCAGGGCTGGGGCAGCGTGGTGGCCAGATTCCATTTCCTGGCAGCCCCAGTGATGGTAGCTCCTTCTGGCTGCTGCCTGTGCTGCGCTGGCCCTGGCCCTGCTGCTCAGGCACTCTGGTTGGTCTACCCCACATCCACCACCGGGGGTGGGACCCATGCAAGCAGGGCATGTGGCCAAGCAGTTGGGATGGGGCAATGGGTTGGTGGGGTGTGGTGTTTGGGAGCAAGATGGACAGGTGGGGCTGGGGAGACTGCAGGATCTTGGGGTGGTAACAGTGCAGGGCCAGGCCCAGGGAGGAGCTGTGATCCACTGTCTGCACACTCCTGCAACAAGCGCAGGTTCTGTGGCTAGGGGCATGTGGGCAGTGGATTGCGGTTGTGCCTCGGGTCCTGGCCCTAGTCCTGGCTCCCCACTGTCACTGCCCCATGATCCTGGCCTTGCCCACCCATCCTATTTCTGAAAACTGCTCACTCCCTGCCTGCCTATGGCCCCATCCTACATAGGGAGTTTTGGTGAGCTGTTGCATGGGGCAGTGGGGGGAGGCTGACTTGGCCCATGACAGCTCAGCAAAACTCCCCATGTGGCCCACCCCTGCCCTAAAACATGTCCTCCTGCAGCTGACCCTCTCTGCACATGCTGCTTCCCAGGCCAAAGCAGTTTCTGCCTTTCTCATGCTCTGTCCCCCTGGGCTGCTGCAGGCACCAGAGCCCTGCAGGGACAGAGGGTACAAGTACTACTGCACTCTCCCTTTGTACCATGCAAAAGACTCCTGCAAGGAGCTCTAGGAATGACCAAGCGAGTCAAAGCGCTAGCAAACAGCAGAGAAACTGGGGAGGAAGCATGATAAGAGTGTAGAGGAATAGAACGTGCCTGGAATGGAAAGGAGAGATTCTAGGGGTGGGAGAGAGCTCCCGAGAGAGTGAAAAGCCTGAGAGCTGGAGCTTAGGCTAGGTTGTGTGGGAAGAAAGGAACCGATTATACATAATACAGCAAAGTGATATTGAGAGGAAAGAAGAATGAGAATGGCAGAGGGGAAACATATAATACATAGTGGAGCTGAGGTGGATCTGGACTGTGGAGCTCCTGGTGGGCCAGATTGGACCCTTCTTCAGTGGTGAGCTGAGTGGCATCAGTTACCTGTAGGGGTTAACTCAGCCATCCCTTGCCCTGCTGCCTCTGAAACATGTTTCCAGTGGGACTTCGTGGGCCCCACCCCTAAATTCCCAACCCCCTCAGGCGTCCTGCAGGCCAGATGAAGTAGCTTTACAGGCCATATGTTTGACACCCTGTAGTAGAGGAAAGGATTATATACAATGAAGGGGAAAAAAATACAAGGAAGACAGGACATGACAAAATGTGCATGTAACACATGATACTGTAAACAAACACACTTAAAAAAAAGGAATGCTACAAAATGAGTTGTACAGTCAGAAGGGGGCCCAGGCTGCCACTGCTGGCTATTCTGTTTCTCTCCAAATTGTATCTCTGAACAACATTTTCTTCTGTATTTTTCTTCCTTTCTCACAAAAGACTTTTCACCCACTGACTGCAAAAGACTCTTCCACCCACTGGCTGCACCCACAAGAGGTCCAGGGTTTGATTTTTTTTTCAATTATTATTATTTTTTAAACATGGTCACTTCCCAAGAGAAGAGATCCTGTTCTTTGTGCTCTGGTTACCTTGTTCATGCATACAAACCAGCTCTAACAGCCTATCATTGGGGATTACTCTCCTCTCCATCACACGTCTCTGGCTCTGAATGCAATTCCAGTAGCAGAAATAAATCAGTAAGTAAGTACAACAAAGAAGGGACTTGAAAAGATTGTTTTGATTTTCATGGATCGAAAAGGTGACCCAATGAACTCATGCTTAAGAATGGAAAGGCAATCACTACTGCTCATTTCTTAGTTGTACTGTGTTCTGGTCAGTCATAGGTGAGGATCTGACCACTGCTGTCTAAAGGCCTAGGTGCCTCTTGGGGTTGGGAGAAGAGGAGAAACTTTTACATATCTCTTTCTAGTTCATAGGAAACTAAAACAAACAGCCATAGGGCATTCAGCTATAAATATAAAAAAGGAAAGATGTGGGGTTGCCATGTAGTTTGGACTGGGGCGGAGATTCAGTATACTTGAATGTGACTGCAAAAAATAGATCAATAACGTGTACAATTTTTCATTGGGTTGGTGTTAAAGATGTGGGCAAAGGCAGGATGGCTAATACGAGTCAGAATATGGAAATGGAAACTGCCACATCTGAGATGGAAGCAAACCTCAAAGAGCAAAATGTGCTCTGGCTGAGGAGTCCAGATGATCTCCACCTAACTGGAACATTAAATTGTAGGTCCAGTCACAAGGAACTAGTGCCACAGCAAGGGGGAGGAGGGGAGGGCAAGCGGGGCATCTGTCCCAGGCACTAAACAAAAGGGGCACCAACAGGCACTGCCCAGCCGCTGTGGAGTATGGGACGGAGCTGTGGTGGAGCATGGGATGGAGCTTGTTTGGTAGGGTGCAGGGATGAGGAAAGGGCAGCTTCTGCTGCTGTGTGCACTCCCAGACATAGGCAGTGGAAGGCTGGGGCTAACAGGGCTTAGCCCCCCCCACCAAATATGGTGCAGCAGTGGCAGCACAGAGGACCACAGGGCACCTTGGGTGCAGGCTCTGGGTGGCTGCAGCAGGGGGGAGGGGTGCATACAGACACAGATGAGCAGCTGGACCCTGCAGGCGGCTGGGAACTCAGCCCAGCCCTGCCCAGCAGATAAGTGTGTAGGCGAGAAGGGGGAAGGAAGGGTCATGGGGAGGCAGATTGAGGCCCCCATGGTGAGGGAGAGAGTGGGACAGGGGCTGGGGTGAACGTGGCTCTAGGGTGGGTTGTGGGAGGGTCAAAGCCTGGGCAGCTTGTCCAGGGGTGCAGAGGATTCCTACCATTGTGCACACCCCTGGGACAGGCATGGTGGGGCACGTGCTCCCTGGATCCATGCATAGGGCAGAGGTGGGCTGCTGCTGCGGGCTGGGGCTCTGCACCCTGCTGCCACTGCCCCAGCAGCCATGCAATGCCATGTGCCACCCATCGCCGGGTAGGCAGGGGCCTCAGCACACCCAGTGCACAGGAGACATGGGGAGTCATGCAGCTGCCAGGGCAGAGGCAGCAGGCTTCAGAGGCAGCGGGGCACAGAGCCCCTGCTCACAGCAGCAGCCTTCCTCCACCCTGCAGGTGCCCGCCATGCCTTTCCCGGAAGTGCAGACAGAAGCAGGAGCCCCCCATGCCCCTGGATGAGCCGCCTGGGCTCTGACTCTCTCACAACCTGCCCCAGGACCTTGTTCACCCAAGCCTATGCCCTGCCCCACTTCCTCCCTCACCACGGGGACCTTGATCTCCTCCCCCATGACTCTTCCTTCCCCCTCTCCCCCTACAGACTTATCTGCTGGGCAGTGTCTGTGTGTGTAGAAATATCTTTTAAGTTTAAGTGTTAATCAGCGCCCCCAAATAAGATTTTCTTCCTCTGCCTATGCTCATGTTTAAGGTCTGAAGCTGCTCTTGAGACCTTAGTCTCCAATGTGATGGAGACCTGCCCTTTGAGACCTGGGTTCAGAAGTGACATTATCACCAGAAAAGGGCATTCTGTAGGGCCAAATCTGCTTCCTACCCCAGGGCTTGGCCATCCACTGCCACCTGCGTGTCTCTCTCCTAGCCCTCTAGCTCTATGTAGCCAGGTGCACCATTTCCCTGGCCTTTTCTGATTACCACAGCTCTCCCTAAATGTGTGCTATCCTCCATAAGCCCTCTCTAATCCCTACTCATCTAACCTTCTCCCTATCTCCACCAAGCTTGTCAACCTTCTCAAGTTCTACCTCACTACTCTACCTGCTATCCTCTGAAGTCACTGCCCTCACTTTATCTGGCACAATCTAGCCCAAAACAGTGCCCATAAGGGGTCCCCATTTGCTCTAAAAATGGAAGCTGGCAGGGGCAGAGAGGTTTATTGCAACATAGAGGTACCTGCAGCAAATAGTAAAGTCCTCCTGAGTGTGTTCCTATTGCAGCTAGTGTTGTCTGTCATTCTGAAGTGTGTTGAGGACATTAGCCATGCCCAGAATAGGATCATGGTACTGGGATGTAGGTGGGTCCTGTGTACCGATGTGCATGTATTGAATTTGTGTGTTCCTCAGGCCACGTGTACACTAGAAGGAATTTACTTGCTCGGAAATACTGTCAAGCTATGGTATTGTGGCAAAATACTTGTGCGGGGACACATAGTGGCATAGCACCTCCTCCCCTTCCCTCCCAAGTGAAACAAGATATATCTATAACTACAATTTGGCTATTTGGGATCAGATCTCATCATACCCTTGACCCATGCAGCTATGCTTCAGGTAATAATGCAGACACAGCCTCAGTAAGTGTAAAATTCATTGGTCACCACTGTTTGGGCTGGACTGAACTACAATGCAAGATCTTGTTTCCACATAGTGGTTGAAAAATCCATACTGGAGGAAAAACTTCTCATGTCTGTGTGTGTCTTAATGACTGACACTGATATAAATTTGAACAAAAACTTGAGAAAGTGTTATTAAGAGAGGTATGTAAGATTTTCTTGGTTAGATGACTTTTCATTGTATTGTTAGCTTTGGCTGACTTACCAGTACATTGCTAGAGTTATACTCTGATTAACAATTTCATCTCCTAGGGCTGCCTAAATAAAGTACTACTGCAGCATTGAACCCAGGCAGTCATAAAGCAAAGCTGAATTGGCAGTTAAAATAGTCAAGGATCAATTAAAGAAAGCCACAAACAATAAAGAAAATACACGGCAGGACATCTACAAATGCAGAAACAGAAGGTATTAGTAGTCGGCCTAGTACAACACTTGATGTCAAGATACCCACGCATCCAGGATTTACTAAAGTGGGCTTTTGATTCTTTTATCTAATAGCTGATTCAAGAAATGCTGCTCTGTATTCAAGAAGGAAGAAAGATGGAAGAGCTAGTAATGCTCCAGAGGGCCAATGCTGTCTTTCTGGTTTTAACAAAATTCCTTGTTCTGTGTTCAGAAATATTAATTCCTGTGATCCTTTTTAATTGTCATGTGATGTGTGTATTTGGACTGTTTACAGGTGTGAAAAAAAGACTAAAACCCAGTGCTTTACTTTCAGCTTGGCTCACCTCCATGCCAAATGCAGTGCATGCCCAGAAGAGGCTTTGCATTAGTTTGATCCTGCTTGCCCAACATCTGTATAGATCAGGCGCTTCAGCCTGGCTTTTTGATTCTTTTATCTAATAGCTGAATGATCAGCTATTAGAAAGTGCCAAAAAGCCTCACTGAAGCTCCTCATCTATACAGATGCTGGGGACCTGGGTCAAACTAACATGCTTCCTCTTCTGGTAAAGCTTTGGTTTTTTGCTTTTTTCCACCTCTGTCAGCCTCCACAGTGTTTTATGTATAGTCTTAGCAAAATTCAATTTTTATTTTTTACTAATTTTGATGGCTAAAATCAATGTTTGTTTATTTTAAGCATTTATTTCAATTTTTATCAATTTAATTTTTCAGGATTGCACAAAATTAAGAGTGGGGGGCAGACAAGTCAGTAATGACAGCATACTATTAAAAGCTTTAGAAAAATCACGTCAAAATATAAAAAGTAAATATCCATAAATCTATAATGGATAGGATTCAGAGTGACCTAGACAAATTGGAGGATTGGAACAAAAGAAATCATGAGGTTCAACAAAGACAAGTGCAAAGTCCTGCACTTAGGATGGAAGAATACCATGTACCATTACAAGCTTGGGACCAACTGGCTAAGCAGCAGCTCTGCAGAAAAGGAACTGGGGGTTACAGTGGACAATAAGATGGATATGAGTCAACGGTGTGCCCTTGTTGCCAAGAAGGCTAACAGCACACTGGGCTGCATTAGTAGGAGCACTGCCAGCAGATTGAGGGAAGTAATTATTCCCCTCTATTCTGATTGGTGAATACTGTGTCCAGTTTTGGGCCCCCCACTACAGAAAGGATGTCAACAAGTTAGAGAGAGTCAAGCGGAGAGCAATGAAAATGGATAGGGGGCTGGGGAACATGACTTATGAGTAGAAGCTGAGTGAACTGGGTGTATTTAGTCTGCAGGGGCCTTTGTACATGCCACAAAATTGGCCTTTAAAGCAGCTTAAATGCCCTTTTGCACCGCTTTAATGGCTTTGCTGCTTATACTGTCGGCAGCGTATTGTGTGTTAATGGTGCTGCTGTTTACACTGTTGGTGGCGTATTGCGCATTAAATGACTTTGGGATGTAGCAAAATAAAACATGTCTGAGGTGTTTTAGTTTGCTACCTTAGTAGCCGTAGAGGAAA
The DNA here is from genome assembly GCF_000455745.1 of Alligator sinensis. NCBI lineage: Eukaryota > Metazoa > Chordata > Crocodylia > Alligatoridae > Alligator > Alligator sinensis. The sequence goes on from NW_005842110.1 coordinate 1,234,434, forward strand.
GCACCAGGCCCTGTGCAGCTCACACAAACTAGCTGGCAGCAGCCCGTGCAAACTAGCTGCACTGAAGGAAAAAAAAAGCAGTGAGCCTGATCTTTTTTTTTCCCCCCTCCCTGGAGCCTGCCTGCCTGGGCTGCAGAGGGCCTGGTGCTTCTCTCTGAGGCTGCAGTGCCCCCTGGGACCATCCAGGCTGGGAGCCTGTGGGCAGGTGCCACCTGGGGGGTGCTGCCATGGAGGGAAGTGCTGCTCTCCTACGCGCCCCAGCTCAGGGGCTGCTCGGCCCACCAGCAGCTTCCTGTCCCACCCCACTGCTGGAGAGCAAGGTTCCCTCCAAGGTGCTTGTGTGCGTGGCTGTGCACGATTTAAAACTCTTGCTGTGCACTAACTTATTAATGCTGCGCACCCACCTGGAGAGGAGCTTGGCAGCGGCTTCCTGGAGAGGATCTGGGTGCGGAGCATGGTGGAGGCACCAGGGCTGGTGTGGGACACTTACCAGAGGTAAGCTCAGGCAGCAGCTCCTCCCCAGAGCAAAGCAGGGGCTGGGGCGGGGGCAGAGTGCCTCCTCACTCCCCAAGGTGAGGCGGGGACGGAGGCTGGGGCTCAGAGCTGGCGCTGGGGAACTGCTCCACTCCCCAGCCCTGACGCCATATGCCTCCTCGCTCTCCAAAACAAGGGCAGGGCTGGGGCTGGGGGCTGGCTCCGGGGAACTGCTCTGCTGGCTCCGAGGAAGGCTCTGCTCTCTAGCCCCGATGCCATGTGCCTCCTTGCTCCCTGAGGTGAGGTGGGGGCTAGGGCTGGGGGCTGGTGCAGGCTCCAGCTGCACCCTGCAGCAGTGGCAGCTGCCCTGCCCAGAAGCTGTGTGCACTGGCTGGGGCCAGGGCTCTCCCGCTGATGAGTGGCAGCATATCACACTGGGGGAATGGGCTGGACTCAGCCCCATGTGGAGCATAGTAGCCCCTTTGGGCTCCAGGCCCCCGGCCCTGTTCCACATGTCATCCAGGTCCCCTGTGGTCCCTGGCCCAGGCAAGCCTCCTCTCCATCCATCCCAGTCCCCTGTGGTCCCTAACCCCAGACAAGGCTGATCACCCTCCACTACAGTCCCAGGGTCCCTGACCCTTATAGGGCTCTATGCAGGGTGCCCTTCAGGCAAAGGGGGAGGCAGCACCAAAGTGGTGCGCTCATGGACTGCTACACCTTAGAGGGAACATTGCTGGAGACGCAGGTAAGGATCGGGCCTGACCTTTGTGTACACGCCACAGGAGTTTACTTTGGTTTAAATTGAAGTGGGGTTTTTAAAAACCCACTGCTTCAATTTAGGGAGAATTAAACCGAAGTAAACCCCTGTGGCGTGTACAAGTCCAGAAGAGAAGTCTGAGTGGGGATTTAATAGCAGCCTTCAACTACCTGATGGGGCGTTCAAAAGAGGATGGAGCTAGACTGTTCTCAGTGGTGGCAGATGACAGAACAAGGAGCAATGGTTTCAAGTTGCAGCAAGGGAAGTTTAGATTGGATATTAGAAAAAAAAACCCTTTTTCACTAGGAGGAAAGTAAGGCAGTGGAACAGGTTACCTACAGAGATGGTGAAATATCCATCCTTAGAGGTTTTTAAGGCCTGGCTTGACAAAGCCTTGCTGTAATGAACTAGTTGGGGATAGTTCTGCTTTGAACAGGCGGTTGATTAGATGACCTCCTAAGGTCCCTTCCCACCTTAATTTTCTGTGATTCTATGAATAAATCATACTTGCTTAAATCATTCTGTTCATTCATCTGGAAAGTGGGGAGGACAGCAGTACACCCAAAACTCTGCACTCTTCTCCCTCCCCACTCTGCAGTTTGGATACGGGGTTGTTTAAGTAGCCTGTTATCTCCCATCACTTGTCTTCTGGCACCTGTGAATGACCAGCTAATTGCTTAATTGACAAATCATTAGGCAGCCCATTGTTTTCCTCTTTAACCTTTCTGCTCTGTGTCCTGCTTTCTTTTTGTATCCCACTCACCATCTGATCTCTCATGCTCTTTGGAGCATGTGATGAGGTTTTCCTAGCTCAATTTGTACAAAAATGAACTATCTCATATTTTCTACTTAATGAACAGGCAGACTGCTGGCATAAAGGCCACACCCTCTCCACTTCTTCCTGAAAAAACATAATGAAGAACAGGCTCCGGAAGATGATTGTTTTCCTTGCCTTGAATTTTCTTCTTAGAATGTTTTTCCTTGGGATGTTCTACAGATGGCGAACAAAAATGATGAGTGAGTAAATAATATATAAATAGAGAAATTCTGTGCTTCTTGGAACAGAAAGCATCCTTTCTGAGTATACAAAAAGCATCTATGCAACATAAATCAATAATAAAAATAATATTAAGAAGCAATCTGAGGGTCGTGCAACTGAAGATTCTTGTATGTCCTAGCATACATACATAGAGAGAAGCAACGTTTGCCATCATGGTAAATGTTTAGAGATTCATGGCATGATTCTCCCTAAGAATAAATCTACTCTTGGTTTTTTCAGGTCTTCCTTCTGACAAGCCTTTCAGTAATCCTGGTAACTTGGATTGCATACCTTTAATAGTTTAGATAAAGGATGGTGAACTACAAACTAAATTTAGTACTCATCTGCAATTTTAGCTGCTCTGGGTATAAGCCCAAATTCTGCGATTGTTTAAATGAAAAGAGAATTCTATGAGATTCTTTCATGCCAATAATTTGCTTTGATTTTTGCACAGCACTTGTTCTAGATTCTACAGAAGACTGGCTGATGAGTCAAATCTATCACAAAGTCACGCTGAATTCCACCTGCTTGAAGAACAACCTCTTTAAATCGATAAGGAATCTGAATTTGAGCGTTGCTACCCGGCTCTTTGTGGAGCATAACTACAAGTTCATCTACTGTGAGGTGCCCAAAGTAGGCTGCTCCAACTGGAAAAGAATCACTCTTCTCCTCAGAATGAACCTGAGCAGGGAGGTTTCTGAAATTGAGCATAATGACATCCATCAAACGCAATTGCTGAAAAGGCTGAGCTCTTACCCTTCTGACGAGCAAGAGGAATTGCTGAACAGTTGCACCAAAGTGATGTTCACCAGGCATCCCCTAGAACGGCTGACCTCAGCTTACAGAGACAAACTTCCGCACTCTGAGACATACTGTAGCATCACTGTGGCAAACCAGATCAGAGACAGATTGAAGAAAAGCAAAATTCTACTGAAAAGGTGAGTTTCCAGGAGTTAGTTGATTTTATTGTGGAACGAAAGCCAGACACTTTGGACATTCATGGGAAACCAATGTTTCTGCTCTGTGATCCTTGCAATGTTCAGTATCATGTCCTGGGGAAGTATGAGACTTTGGGACAAGACTCTGAGCATGTTCTTAAGAGCATCAGAGCTGCTGAGGGCATACACTTCCCTAACATTAAGAGGTACAGCTCAGAGAACTGGACCAGTGATGAGATCACTATGGAGCATCTCAGAAAGTTGAGTTCAGATCAAATGCAGATGATCAAGAAAAAGATGAGCATCTTGACTCATATAAATGACTTGGGCTTGTTTGCAGAGGTTGAGTAGAATTATTGCCAATGACTATGGTTGGTGTTTTGTAGCTCATAAAGGCATGTGTGCTATCTTCAAGGTATGCATATAATGAATCTGTACAATGTCATCTGTATGAGATTTTCTTTCTGCTGATCATCAGTGAGATATTGCTGTTTTGCACATAATTTGTATTAAATAAATAGGCTTTTGTCCTTTGATATTGTCATATTGAATGAAATAGTTTGAATGTTTGTAAAGGTTGCCCATTAGCCAGTTTCAGGAAGAAGATAGGATTTATCTCCTTATCTAGCTCATTGTTTCGGAGCTACGTGCAAGATGTCTTGACTTCACTTAAAGCCTTAATTTAAATTGTATCTTTAGAAGTTTTTTACAAAGAAAGCAAATATCCTGAATTCCGAGACATCAAAGCCTAAGGCCTTTTAACCAAATTGCTAAGAAAAGGGTATTTACAGTGATATGGAAGAAGTCTCCCCAAAATGCTCAACAAAGGTAATTTCTGTTGAGTAAGATCCGAGCCCAAATTTGGGAGGTATGATAAGTTGAGTAGGAGGAGCCCAATGATGGCAGCTCACTCAATAAAAACCTGTAATTTACTGTCCCAGTTTGGAGGTGACTTCACTTGCAGAACAACGAAGGAAGAATCGCAAGTGTAAACTCGGATTAGATTGATCACCTAATCTAACCTCTCCGTGAACACGAATCTCTTAGTTCACGCTGAAGCTGCGGAGCGCCCGAAAGGGACTGAAGGAAGGGGACGTAGTCCTATCACTGGTGAGCCCAGCTCATTGAATCGTATTGCTGAGGCCAGCCTATTGAACCGTACTACTGAGGCCAACCCATTAAATCGTACTACTGAGGAATGAAACTATATTTTGGTATTTGGCTTCTTGGAATTCTAGGATTGTAAGTATATTATGAAAAATAATAGTATTGATTCAAATTTAACTTTTAGTTGTAATTGTAGTTGTTTTTGTAACACTAATTCTTATAGCATTGTTTGGGAAGGAAGTGCATTCGGAGCATTGTTTCTGATATATGTAATTATTGTGTTTTTAATGTTTGTGGTGTTTCTTAAAGCTAAGCAGTGTTATATACGTAGCAAAGAGTTTTAAAATAAAATTGTGTTGTATAAATTAAGTGTGTAATCATTGTGAAATCGTGCAATCAGCTAACTACTCCCCCAGCCAGTGCATCAAAACGAATCAGTAAATTGTGTGGAATTTTCTCTATTCCATAACCCACTAGAGACAGATATGAAAGAGCTGAAACATGGGGAATGTTGGTTTCCATGATGGAACTTGCAAAGCATTTATAGATTCATAGATGTTAGGGTCGGAAGGGACCTCAATAGATCATCGAGTCCGACCCCCTGCATAGGCAGGAAAGGGTGCTGGGTTCAGATGACCCCAGCCAGATGCCTATCTAACCTCCTCTTGAAGACCCCCAGGGTAGGGGAGAGCACCATCTCCAGTGGGAGCCAATTCCAGATTTTGGCCACTCTAACTGTGAAGAAGTTCTTCCTAATGTCCAGTCTAAATCTGCTCTCTGCTAGCTTATGGCCATTATTTCTTGTGACCCTCAGGGGCTCTTTGGTGAGCAGAGCCTCACCAATTCCCTTCTGCGCCCCCACGATGAATTTATAGGCAGCCACAAGGTTGCCTCTCAACCTTCTCTTGTGGAGGCTGAAGAGGTCCAGGTGCCCTAGTCTTTCCTCATAGGGCTTGGCCTGCAAGCCCTTAACCATATGAGTGGCCCTTCTCTGGACCCTCTCCAGGTTATCCACATCCCTCTTGAAGTGTGGCGCCCAAAACTGCACACAGTACTCCAGCTGTGGTCTGACCAGTGCCCGATAGATGAGAAGTATCACCTCCTTGGTTTTGTTTGTCGTGCATCTGCTGATGCATGATAAAGTGCAGTTAGCTTTGCTGATGACTTTGTCACACTGATGACTCATGTTCATCTTGGAGTCCAGTAGGACTCTGAGATCCTTTTCTGCTTCCGTGCTACCGAGTAGGTAATTTCCTAGGCAGTAGGTGTGCTGGACATTTTTTCTCCCTAGGTGCAGCACTCTGCATTTCTCCTTGTTAAATTGCATTCTATTGTTTTCTGCCCATTTGTCCAACCTGTCCAGGTCTGCTTGTAGTTGTTCCCTGCCCTCCGATGTATCCACTTCTTCCCACAGTTTTGTATCATCCGCAAACTTGGACAGAGTTCTAGTCTAGACTGTTTTTATTTTAGATTGTCTTTTTTCTTATTCTTCTCTTTTTTTCTATCAGTCTCCTTGGGAGCCCAAGCAATATGTAGCTGTAATCCTAGGAGTGACTCCACTTTGAATCCTCAAATAAATAAATAGGCAGACTCCTTACATTTGAAGGTGCCAGGATACAAAAAAAGTCAACCACATTCCCACTAGGCCCTTTCCTTTCTGATAGTAAGAGGACATCTACATCTCTGGCAAATGCTCATTTCAACTGGTGTAATAGATTTACAATTTCTGCATCCCCACAGCTTGAGCCAGGACCTGGCTCATGGTCCAAGTTAGCACAAAACTATTAACTCCTAAAGAAGTTACTAGGGAATCTCATTCTAGAGATGGCAAAAAGGATGAGGCAATTGGCAGACTACACAAGGTTTCTGTAGACCATACATAAGTGGATTAAAAATTGATCATGGTACCCCAAGACATGTACAGAATAAAGAACATTATAATATATAAACTGGGATACCCACAATGGGGACTATAGAAGAACACCTAGGGCACCTATACACGTGCCCGATATCTGCTCTTAACATGTTTTAATTATAACACATCAGAGCAGACTTTATTAATCAAGTCTGAAGGAGTTTGCTTTGGTTAAAACACCTCTGCTGCCATTTTGAAGCACGGGATGTTGAATATACAAGACACTGAGGGCACTTTAATTAAAGCAGCTCCCCAGAGCCTCTCTAATTAAAGCGCCCCATACCGCACCCTGGAGCACATGTAAAGATGCCCCTAGTTAGTAAAGTGTGCAGTTAAGCCAAGATGCTCAAGAAGGGTAGATTTTGTTTTATGAATCTGAAAAAAAGAGATGTACATTTAATTACAATGACTACAGGACTAATGAAACAACATCTTTTGAATATTTTTTGCCTAGTTTGTTGTGTTTTTTTGTACATGATATATGATATAGCAACTAATGCACATTCCAAAGAAGTTATGTGCGTTTGGGCTATGGTTGGAAAGCTGATCAATTGACCAGTCAAATATTGTCAATTGATCATGTTTTTGACTGGTCAAAGATAATAGCAATTTTACAAAGAACCCCTACATTGACAGAAATATATATTTTAAAATTGTTTTTGACACATTTCTTAGTGGAAAAATTGTGCTTTTTCTGTGTATTATTTTGGACCTATTGGTGTTTTTTCTTTTTACAATTTTTGACCAATATTTGACTGGTCAGACACTCAACCCTAGTTTGGACTTCAATCTTAAACTGAATCAGAGAGTCCTGGGCCCCTAGCTGATTAGTAAAGCTTCTAGTTTCTTTTTATCAAGACAAAAATGTGTATTGTATTATATGTGATGATGCAGCGCACATCTGTGCCCCTCTTTTAAAAATCCTAGATCCACTTATGGTTGGAGGCAAACTATTTCTACCAGTAGTGATGCCTAGGGGGTAACATAGGGGAGCATGTGCCCCCCCGAGAGCACTGGTGCATCTCCTGACCGGTCACAGTCACTGCTTAGGTGATGGACAGGGGAGGCAGGTGGGAGCACCAGTGCCCCCACACCCCTGCAAGCGCCAGCCAGAGAGTGGAGAGCCATGGTGCTCCCAGAAGTGGCTGCAGCTGTTTCTGGAAGCGGCCTCAGTGATCGGCGATGGGGGACACCCCCAAGTCAGCGAGATTAGCTGAGGGGGGGATCCCCCACCCCAGTTGCTGACTGGTTGCTGGCGGGGCACATGCCCCCCCTGACTAAGGCGGCACCAGTCACCCATGATTTCTACTCTCTTCACCACAAACCCATTCATAAAATGAAAGAGCACTTTTCTTTGGCATGTTCTTTTTGTCTCTGAATTCTTTGTTTTAGAATATGGTTTGGAAACACGGGAATTCTCTATTTGACAACTGTATAGATATTGCCCGTGGCTTCCAGCTAGCTTTTCAAGGTCATCTGCATGGGCAACTAGTGCCTCACCAAGCCTAGAATTGTCAGTGGTGAAACCACAAGTGCACTTCTGCTGGCACTTCCGGTTTTGTGGCTGGTGCTTCCCGGGGGTTCAAGAACAATCTCAGGGGGTGCACGTGCACCCCCTACGTGTCGCCAATGGTCATATGCTACTTACCAAAGTAGTGAGGGGGTGTCCTCCTTACATGGTTATATTATTTTAGTTCAGAGAACTGTCCAACTGGCAGCACGCAGGCCCCAAGCCACCTGTACTGGTTAATTTGCAGCCCCCACCTGGACTGCTGTTCCCTTCCTTGCTCTAGCTGCAGCTCCAGCAGTTAGGGTCTCCTAGCTCCCCTTTCCTTTAACTTGTTTCCTTCCCTAAGGGGCAGCACAGTGCAGTGTGACAGCCCACAGAGCTGGGGGAGCCGATGGCATGGTGCCATGCAGGCTGCAGGGGCCATTGATTACTACCTGTTGAGCCTGACAATACAACCAGCTTTCTATTCACCTTACAGTCCATTCATCCAGCCCATATTTCCTCAGCTTGCTTGCAAGAATGCTGTGGGAGATGCTCTCAAAAGCCCGCTAAAGTCAAGGTATATCATATCCACTGGTTCCCCTGCATCCACAGAACCAGTCAGCTCATTTTAGAAGACAATCAGGTTGTTCAGGCATGACTTGTCTCTGGTGAATCCATGTTGATCGTTCCTAATTAGCTTCTTCTCCTCCAAGTGCTTAGAAATGGATTCTTTAAGAATTTGCTTCATGATTTTTCTGGGGACTGAGGTAAGACTTACTGGTTTGTAGTTCCCTGGATCTTCCTTCTTGCTTTTCTTAAAGATGGGCACTGTATTGGCCCTTTTCCAGTCATCCGGGACCTACCCTGATCACCATGAGTTTTCAAAGATAATGGTCAGTGGCTCTGCAGTCATATCATGTTACTTTAAATTGCCAATTAATCAAATCAAGAGCGAGATCTTATAAAGGGGGATAAGGCAAAATGCCATGTTTATTGATTACATGAAGCAGATACATAAGCTTGGACACACCAGTCATACAAAGAGAGACACACAAGCATACAGACAAACAGACATAGACAGACATACAGACAAAACGACTCCAGTAAGAAGTTATAGTTACCAAATGAGGTTGCTTCAATGTACTGGGTGGCCAGCCCAGGCTCATTGAGGTTATTGGGAGCGTGGGTGAACAGATGCGCCTGTGCTCCAGGAGGTTGCAGAGAGTGGATTTCCCCCTCATGGCTTGTCTGCACCTCACTTTTATAGGGATTTCAAGTCTTTGTTCAGCATTGAGGTATATCCATGCTCAGTTTTTAATTAGAGGTTTTTTTCTGATCTATCTTCTGGTTATCTCAACTTGAGGTCATTCCAGTAAAGTTGGTATCTCCGAGTAGGTATGTCAGTCTTGAAGCATTGTGTAGTTGGTATCTCTGCCTTGAAGCATTGTGTAGTTCAAATGGCAGGATATGCAAAATTCCTTCTTCTCACTATCTTCTTTGCACCTGATCACAGATGAGTTCTTCAGCCATCCATTAATTAGCTTAATTAGTTTACTGTCTGGTAGGTCATACATTGGGGCCTTGTTGCTTACACAATCAGTTAATCTTCTGTTTTCATGCAAATAGTTACTGTTCTTTCACCATTCAACCTCTCACACAGACACTCACATACACAGGGCATACGAAGTTCATTTACTGATGTCAAGCAGGGAACAAGCACAAAATGGAGTTTTAGTTGTTCATAAAAGACAAAAATAAAGCTAATACAATCATAGAGGTTTATCAATTCAATATTATCATTTAAGCATATTAACTAATATACAAAAATTCATACTACAATCAGCCATCTCTCTCAGCACATTTGAATGCATTGCATCCAGCCCCATCTTGAATGCATCCAGCTTTTCTAAATAGTTCCTAACCTGTTTTTTTGTCTTTTACCATGGAAGGCCGCTTACCTTCTCAAACTGTGCTGCCTGGTGTCATCCCAGATATCTGTACACAAGTGCATGGAGCCTTGGAAACAAGCAGGAAGTTCTCTCACGGCCAAGGAGCTATGATGTGACTGGAATAATCAGTGGGATAGCTTGCATGACTGGAACACTGTCATGGATGGGTACAAACTGTTCAGGAAGGACAGGCTGGGGAGAAGAGGAGGAGGAGTTGTGCTGTATGTGGAACTTGGGTGGAAGCCTCAATGGTGCCTGGACAGACACCTCACAGGTGGAAGCAGAGGAAGACCTGGCAGTGGCAGTTTCTCTGGGATGGTGATGTCCTCTGAGTCTTCTAATCTGCTGCCTCTCACTTGGTACCTCTCTTTCCAAGAAGATATTCCCTAGCAAACTCCTTAGTAACTGGCCTGTTTGATGTTCCTTGATCTGAAGGGTTGCCTTTTCCCTGCAACCTCCTTCCTCTCAGCAAGCTTCCAGTGAAGCAATGTGAGAGAGTTTTCAAGCAAACTCCTATTCACTGTGGACTCTAGTTAAACAAGGGGCTTAGGTCTTGGTCTAGCTGCTGAGTTTTAGCTGCTAAAATAAAACAATATAGTTAATAATTCCTAATTACATACTGTGGCTGTAAGACACCCCCACAGGCTTCCGAAGGGGAGAGGGCAGTCCCCATGGGCCCCAAACCCCACAAACAGCACCCCCCTGGGGCAAACTTACCATCAGGGGTGCAGCCGGAGCTGGAGCAGGAACCACAGCTGCACGAGCCAGCATTATGCCAGCTGTTTAATCAGCTGTTCCCCAGATGGGGAAAAGCAAAGCCAATTGTGGCGGCTGGAATGGCCGCCACAGGAATTTTTAAAAGCCCCACCGGAACCTGGGGTAGGGAGAGTGAGGGTGTATGCTGGCATGGAGCGCACCAGATGTGCTGAGGCTCCTGAAGCAGACAGGAGCAGCACAGCCGGCTTGACGCTGGCAGGCAGAGCAGGGGAGGCGTTTGAGCCCTCTGAATCAGGCTGGGAGGAAGGAGGAAACTCTACACCCCTCTCCTCCCCAGATGCCTATTTTTTTTGACAAAAAAAAAGAATAGGAGCAAAACCAGAAGTGCCCTACTCAGAGGCACTGAAGGAGGTGCCAGCCAACTCAAGTCCAGTTTGCCAGTCTCCACAGTGGGAAGGCTATTCATCGGGGCCGCTTGACAAGTCCTAACAGAACCCACACTGGCGCGGGTTCCCTTCAGGCAAGCAGGGGTCAATTGATCATGACCAAACCACACCGTTGGGGCCCATCTGGTTGGCGAGTGGACGGGGTGTAGGGGAGGCGGAGCCCCATGGAACAGTGCACCTGAACTGTGAGTGCTACCGTCCCCGGGGGCTCCCCAGGAAGATCTCCACTGAACCCTCCCTTTATCCAATAACACCAAGTTGTGGCAGGCAAGTTGAGGGGAAGGACCCTGCACCGGACAGATAGTACATCACTCAGGGAACCCCACTTAAGGCACCTTTTATCACACACATAAAAAAGAATTTTACCTTTCCAGTTCCCCTTCAAAGAGAGAGATGGCAAAATGACCTGCAAACTGACTAGGTAACTGCTTGCAAACTGTTTGCTGCTCTTTGTTCACTCATGGGGGGTGTTGCTATGATACCACCTGAATTTTTTTTTCAATTTGCCTTTTAAAGATTAAAACATTAAATATCCAAACACACACAAAAAATCACTTATTCAGGGTACAGGCTGGACCTGTTCTGAGTATGAATTAGGATTTTGTGGTAGAACTCCTACTTCATTTAAGGCAGAGAAGGGAAGGTGTGAAGTGAATGACGTAGGAGATTAATGGAAAGAAATGAATGGTCTTATGGTTAAGATAGTTAACTGTGCTTCTGCAGAGCTGGATTCCTTCACTGACTGCAAAAGTTCCTGTGGGATTCTTGACCAGTTGCTTCAACCCAAATTTTCACAGGTGGTCACTCATGGTGTGCTTTTTAAGTTTCTGGGTTACCTGACTTTAGACACTGTGATTGGATTTGCAGCAAGTTGCTGCATTCACAACTGGACTGGGAGCTATACGTTAACCTATGAAGTGTTATATAATGCTGAGTATTCTGGAAAATCACAGAATCTAGGCCGCTCAAGCTGGACACCAAAATTACTGGACACTTGACCTTAGTCTGTCTTTGTCTTACCTCCCCATTTGTAAAATGGGGATAATATCACGTCATATCAACAAAGCAGTCTCATAAAGATAAATTCATTTTTCTTTCCGAAGCACTTGAACAATAGAAATGGTCCGATATATACTTCAATTGGACTATATAGATAGTCCAAAATAAATAGTCCAATAGACTATATAAATAGTCCATAAGCACCATAGAAAAGTCCTGCTAGGAAGGGTTTGGATATGAAGCAGTAAGTAAGTAAGGCTTCTACTGTTGCTATTCCTATCACTGTGCTTGGTTTTACTTGAAGAAACATGATTCCTGGCTTCATAAACAGGCAGGGTCTTGGAAGTGTCCCATGTTTTGACCATGGAGTTTCTTGCAGAGAACGCACACCGGACTGTGCCTGGAGATCTAGAAGTCTCTGGGCGCGGAAAAAAAATGCAGAACTACTTGCTTTGTTCTTTATTTTCTGAGGATGATGTCATATGTATTTGAACTACAAGCTTCCTGTTTGGTATGAATAAGTGTAAAACTAAGTTGAAGGCATGTTTTTAACAAGTCTCAGGCACAGTTAATCCACAACCTGGATAATTCTCCCATGGATAATTGAGGATCAGCTGCAAGTGTTATTAATATTCCACACAGCATCAAAAATAAAGTAGGAAGTTTATAAAACAGAGTCTGATATTGTCCTTGTCCTGCAGATCCCACACTTGATCTCAAACCAGGAAAAAACAAGGGGGGGGGACAATTCATTAGATAGAGTAGATGAAGGTAAATGCAGGGAATTTTGAAATTGTGTAAAAGGAGATTTCCAAGTAGAAAGAGGAGTAACAGGCTAGTTTAAGACAGGGTCTGTGAAAGCTCACAGCCAAGAGTGAAAGGTGAGGAAAAGGCATTTGTCAAGTGAAAAGTGCAAGGTCAGATCGTCTAAGACAGAGGTGGCCGATTGCAGCACAGGTGCCACAAGTAGCGTGGGAAGCCTGTGTGTGGCATCAAGGATGGGACAGGCAGCACAATGACAGATAGGGCAGGGAGCAGAAAGCAAAGCAGCAATCAGGCAAAGAGTACAGGGAAAGATGCAGATAGCAGAGCAACACATCAGACAGAGGAAGGGAGTCACAGTGGCACTTGGGAAGGGTGTGGAGCTAACTTGTGGCACACCTGCCAAAAAGGTTGGCCCTTTATGCTTCAAGACTAGAGGAAATGAGACAGAGATAGTGCTGCACTCAAGACTGTGTAGGGTCCTGAAAGTCAGGCTGAGGATCTTGACTAGTATGCAGTGGAACAGAGGAAACCAGCAAAGCAGTGGTGCAATGAGGTCTGGGGCCCAGACACTGACTTGTAGGGGTAGAAAAAAATGTCTGCTGCTGGCAGCTGCACAATCACAACTGTTATTGCACCCCTAGCTTGGTGGCAATTGGAGATTGCTGCTACCTCTGGGTGCCAGCTTGCAACACTATGCTGCTGTAACAAAGTGATCCCTTGTGAGGTAGGAATGGATAAAAAAAGCAGAGGACAGTTAGCTTGGACAAAGTGGAAGGTAACAAAGTGACAGGGAAGAACTTCGTGTGAGCAAAGTGAGAAACGACCAGAGTGTGGACAAATTTAAGCAGTGGTGGTAGCGCCAAAAAGTATTTGTTGGATAACACAGAAAGAAGTGATGGGCCTTAAGAGGTGAAGCAGCAGTTAGCAGTGTTGGTGGTGACTATTTACCCAAGTAAGTGATCAACACCTAGTTCTCCTCAGCTCCTTTTTATTCAGTAGCATTCACCCAAACTTGGCTATCATTGCACTTGGTGCTCTTCCATTACTAAAATGTCAGGCAGTATTTGCATGCAGCTTCACAGCTGAATATTTTGGTGGTGTTGTCACATACAAATTGAATCACAGTGGTCATTAAATATATGTCATTCCCTAATCACTAGAGTTTACACCAGTGTTTTCATCACTAACAAGAGAAAACCTCTCAAGACTATATTAGAGTCATTCTGGAATAGAAGCACATCTGGAATAGAAGAATTCCTGGAAAGCCAGAGATACAGGGTACTCAACCAAGCATATATAACTAAGGCCTGGTGAGAAAATATGACACGTGCATGACCAGTGAGACACAACACTACCAGCAGACCTTGAGGAATGGACGCTCCCTGTGCAAATGACTTCATTATTGCAGCCTACACATCAGGCTTCAGGGAACAAGGCAACATATCAGACACTGCATTGACCAAAACAGACAAATCAGTAAGGCATTTCAGCAGGCTTGCTTTACTTGTGCAGGGTAGAACAGCTCCAACTATATGGTTTCACCCCAGAACACCCAATAGACAGGTGGCTGAAGCATGCAGCAGGTCATGCAACAAAGGCCATGAAATAACTTTCTATTTCTTATCGTCATTTGTGGATGAGTTGGTTTTGTTTTGTATGATACTGGGCAAGAGGTAGGAAAAGGAATCAGATCTAGAATGGTGTGAAGATAGTGCAGTTGTCAATGATAACAATGGAGAGAAGCTGGGAGGTACTGCAGGAAAGATGAAAAGTTGAAACCTTCTTTATCGATATAAAAAAGTTATAGGGACTTTCAGGTCTCAGCACTACTGACTTCTTTAAACTATTGTTTTGTACACCCAAATTCACCAGTCACTTCTTTTAAACTTCAGCTCACCCTAGGAGTCTAGCTTTCTGTAGAAAAAATGATCAACACCTAGTTCTTCTCAATTACTTTTTATTCAGTGGCATTCACCCAAACTTGTTTATCACAGCACTCAGTGCTCCTCCATTATCAAAATGTCATGCACTAGTTTCATCCCGCTTCACACCTGCATACCTGTTGTCACATACAGATTGAATCACAACAGTTTTCATTAAAATATATGCCATTTCCTACTCACTAGAATGTACATCGGTGCCCCCCAAAAAACCTTTTCCTTTTTGTCCTGTGAAAATAGCCTCTAAGAGTCACTGAGGATGCTGCTTGCTAATCATTATTAATAAATGGAGCATTCTGTGACATTGAATGACAATATTCCAGTGCACTTCTTGTTAAATGGGTCTCCTTGGATTTTATTTTTTTTAAGACTCATCTATGCTTTCTTTAATGTTGTGTTTACAATATTTTTTCTTTTTCTTAATTTTGTTTAAATGCAACTGCCTGAAATTAGTTTGCCTTTTTCTGTTTTTTTTTCTTGCGCTTGTCATTTCATGCTAATCCATGCATTTCTATCATGTGTGCACTTCAGAAAGCAGATTATATTATTGTCTTGTTTGGCTATGGAACACCTACTCTTGTCTGATACTTTTGTTTATGTCCTTCAAAATAGTATAAATGTCATGTCTGTGGCTTGGCAAGACAAGAGTATAATATAACACTGCTTCTTGCTGTGTGCCATGCAGATTGCTCCTTCCAACTGGCATGCACACTTTAAATTAGTCTTCTTGCATTGGTCTGGTTTTTGCTATAATCTCAGGGCTGTCATTGAGTTCCCATTGGGGATGGCCTTGAGCTGCAGAGTTCACTTCTAAACTTTCTCAAAGGCTGGGGAGGTCTGGCTCTCTAAGTAGGAGAGAGCCAGTGTGCCCAACTGATGCTGCCTTGAGTAGGGGATATTATGAATAGAAGTTTACCCAACTTAAGGAGGCAGCTGGCCAATTTTGCAGGCAGATCGTGGGGCTGGCCACCATTTTTGTGGGCTGATTGTGGCAGGGCACTCCCATGCCTCTCGCTGAGGGGCCTTGGAAGTCCAGCTCCTCCCTGCAGATAGCCAGATGGCCCAAAACCACAGCTTATTTGCTTAATAATGTTTTTCTTAATGGCTTCCATGGGCTTAATTAGGGGATTAAGCCCAGGGAAGCCACTCATTGATGCATTATTAAGCAATCTAAACATTTAATTATAATCTAAACTGAAATGTGTTATGAAATTAAAACTATATACAACATGAATTGTAACTAATAACATCACTATACACATATTAAAGAACATTGTGAAAAAGAGTTTACTCAATACTAACCTTGAGACAGGCAATTAATGCTAGCTGTTAAATGCTAGTATGCTGCATCCAGTGGCATTAGCTGCAGATATTCTCTGTCTCTATGGGGTGAACACTTGTCCATACACTGAGATGCCATGCTCAGCATCCACTGAGTTCATTGGAATGGTGAGGCAGCATTTTGTCAGGGTGTAGAGATGTGGAAACCATCACAGACAGAGTCCCAAAACACAGGCATGGGCACAGGCATCTGGCACTCTTTGACAAAGTTCTCATAAGCAGCATGTTTGTCATGCACTTTCTGCCATCCAGGGATTGATTTCAGTAGCTGAGGGTCACAACTCAGAACAGGCATCTGGTTGGGGTACAAAATGCAAACAGCCCTAAGGAAGGAGGCCTGTAGTACTGGTTCAGCTTCTCAGCTATTGCCTGGAACAGGTCCCTTTTCCACTGGTTTTCATGAGAACAGCTTGACAGTTGTTGCATTGCCTTGTCTTCAGCTCAGCTTATCAAATCCATCAGTTTGGTGTGTGCGTGGTGGATCACAGCCTGCCAGCCTTCAGACCACGTTAGAAGCTCCATGAACCAGGTGGCATTTTCAGCCACAAACATCACTTGATCTTGAATGTCACCCCATCTTAAGAGATTGCGAAGCTTAAGCATGCACTGCGTGCTGGATGTGATTTCCAGCTCCTTGCTCACAAACTGCTGGATATGCTTGGCGTGGTACCAGACCACACTGAAGCAGAATTCCACCTTGTGAGCAAGGTTCCCTCCGAGCTGCATGCATGCACGGCCACGCACGCTTTAAAACCATGCCGTGCACAAACTTATTAATGCCGTGCACCCACCTGGAGAGGAGCTGGGCTGTGGCTTTCCCGAGAGGAGCTGGGCAATGAGCTGGGCACAGAGCGCAGCGGAGGCACTGGGGCTGGTGCAGGACACTTACCAGAGGTAAACTCAGGCAACGGCTCCTCCCCGAGGTCAGGTGCTCCCAGAGGCAAGGTGGGGACAGGTGCTAGTGCCGAGGAGCTGGTGCCTCCTCACTCCCAGAGGCATGGCGAGGCAGGGACGAGGGCTGGGGGCTGGTGCGGACTCTGGCAGCTCCAGGGAACTGCTCTGCGCCCCCGCATCACCTCAGGGAGTGAGGAGGCATATGGTGTCAGGGCTGGGGAGTGGAGTGGTTCCCCAGAGCTGGCAGAGCCCATGCCAGGCCCCAGCCCCAGCCCTCGTCCCCGCCTTGCCATGCCTCTGGAAGTGAGGAGGCACATGGAGTTGGGGCTGGGAAGCGGAGCAGCCCCCATCCCCGCCCTTGCCTCACCTTGCCTCGGGGAGGAGCTGCTGCCTGCTCCACATGAGGGCTGAGGAGCTTACCTTTGGTAAGTGTCCCATGCCGGCCCCGGTGCCTCCCTCCCAGTTCTATCAATCGATTGTGTCCGGCCCATGCCTGTCCCACAGCACTCCACGGTGCTGCTCTGGGCAGCAGTTAGCATGGAGAAGGGTGGCAGGTGGGGCCCACAGTGCTCCACATAGGGCCAAACCCTGCCCGCTCCCACCTGGACACTTACTGCAGGACACTTACCAGCAGACCGTGTCAAAAGGGGGAGGCGGGACTGAAGCGGTGCGCTCATGGACTGAAGCGGCGCACTCATGGACCGCTACTCCTTAACATTGGCTGTGAGCACAGGCTCTGGTGGCAGTGGAACAGTGGCATGTGAGGCCCCACTTTGACCAGTAAGGGACTCCCTGTACTGGACCTTACAGCCTGGACAGTGCTTGAAGGCTTTCTTGAAGGAGGACACCAGGACATTAGTACCCCATCGGGGAACTGCATATGCCGGATGTCACTTACTAAAGACAGAATGAGTGCATTGCAGGTGACATGAACTGTGTTGGGCAGCGTTCCTTGGAGCACATCAAAGAAAGCCTTGCACATGTACATGGCATTGTTGGACAGGAATCATAGAATCATAGAAAGTTAGTGTTGGAGGGGACCTCAGGACGTCATCTAGTCTAATCCCCTGCTCAAAGCAGGACCATCCTCAACTAGATCATCGAAGCCAAAGATTTTTCTAGCTGGGTTTTCAAAACCACTGAGATATTGCTCAATGCTGAGATATTGTTAAAGTCTAAGCCATAGCGGACTTCACTATGGCGGAGACCTGTTAGGAAAATTGACAGACGTGAAGTGGACCAGTTGTTTAAAACATAGGCAGGTCCTGGTCTGTCCAGCTCCCTGATACAAATAAAATGTGCAGCATATAGTTATCTTGAGGGTTATCTTGAGTTTGGTGGCTTCATTGGTGGCTTCATTCAATGGAGAAGGATTCATACTCTGCCAATTCAGACTTTGTGGACTGTACATGTGAAGCCATCACTTCAGGGAGATAGTCTTGGCAAAGCACATTTGCGCACAGAAAACTGCCAGCATTTGGCACATTTTGGTTCAGGTAGTCCCTTAACTAAGAGTGATGAATTTTCTCCAGAGGGGTGTTTGCCACTGTGAAAGCCACCACAAGGGAAAATGCTGCCTCTTTCTTGCCTTGCCGAATTGCTTTCTGTGGTCCTTTTAAAGAGTGAGGACACAGTCACCTCTGATCTTCAGCCTCTGCAGCAGCCTTTTGCTTCATGTGGGCTTTGGACTCTAAGTGTTGATCTATACTGGTTTACCTTGACACATCCAGAGTCACACTGCAGGCAGTACAGAACAGTCTGCCGCCACCTGCATGCAAGGTCCCTGCAGGATGCTGCCTTACACAGTCCAGAGCTGAAATATATTTGACTCTCATGGAAGATTTCTTCTCGGTGTTCATGCTCAATTCTTCTCAGGATGCAACATGCTGTAGCAGCATGCCTGCCTGTGGCTGATTTAAAAGCCAGTGCCAAAACCCTCTTGCTTCCCTGACTGGCCCTGGATTGACTCCTGTACTGAGCCTGTTACAAGCTCAGCCTCTGATTTGCTCCCTCTCCCCTCACCCCTTCCCCCCATACTTCAGGACTGCAGGGCTGCCTGCCCTTTTCTCTGCTTGCTGGTAAGTTGTTGTTGGTTTAATTTTGCAGCGGGCCCACCAAATCATGGAGCTTGCCATGTTTTTTCAGAGTCCGCCCAATTTTGTGTTTTCTCATCTGACGTAGTATGAGACAGGGGCACTCTAGGGCAGAGCTCCTTAGGTTCCCTGCAAGGGTTCATTTTGGGTGATTCTGCCTTCATCCCATGTGGCTTTGCAGGGCTGGCCTGTGTCCATGCAGGCCAACATCTGGCCAAGCCCTGAAGCCAGGGCTGTCCCAGAGAAGAGTCAGAAAACCTCTGGCTCCTTCCTGTGCAGCTGGGTGGGGTGGGTGGGAGGGGGAAAGGAGCCCCCCCTGCCATGCATGCCCTCCCACAGCTACCCTGCTGGGGTCTTGGGGGGAGCTGGGATGGACCCATGAGGTGGTAGGGGGCTCTGTTTCCCCCTCCTCACCCCAGGTCTGGGCAAGGCAGCCTCTGCCACTGTCAAGAGACTTGCAGGACACATGCAGAGCCAGCCCAGCTCCCCACGAGACTCCAGCAGGGGTAGCTGGGGGGAGCACATGGAGGGGACAGCGCTCCATTCCCCTCTTGTCCCAGCTCCAGGCACAGCAACCTCTGCCACTGTCAAGATGCTCATGCAGGGAGTAGGAGGAAGGGAGCCACCATGAGGGCTGGGCCTGGCTCCCCTCAAGACCCCAACAGTGGTAGTTGGCGGGGGGGGGCTCAGTCCCCTCCCCCCCAGACACTACTTTCAGTTGCCCCCTGGCGGGGGGGGTGGGGGGATGCTGGTGAGAGGGGAAATCGGGCAGCCTCCTGGGAGACTGCTGGAGCACTCCAACCTGCCGGCCAGGGCTAGCGCAGGCAGGGTTGGAGCCCCCCACCCCACCCATCCCAGGTGGGTTGGGGTCGATGGCACTACAACTCATGATGCGTTGTGCAAAGTGCTATAGAGACTTGCTTCCCTTACAGGCTGCCTAAATGTCTGTATGCAACTTCAGTCTCTGCAAAAGCAGATACAGGTTTAGTGGGAGAGGATTATATGGCTGCCTGTTCCTTTCATGGCACAATTTAAAAATGCTTTAAACCCCACTTTTTTATTTGAAGCACTTCTAATTTACAAGTGCCTACAACATTGGGTGAGAGCAGTCTAAGCTAATGGAGCTCATTCTAGATTATTCAACCAGGATGATGGAATTGGAGCTATAACCTGCTGTTCTAGACTGGCGTAGGAGGTGGGTTAAAAGTTGATGTTTATTACTCAGAGACATAAATACAATAAACTGAAATGAATATGCACCTGTAAATGACCACAGAGGGAGCCGCCTACTTTTCAAACTGTGTAGATTAGCAAAGGAAAGACAGAAATACGCCATCAATCCACAAAGCCTGTCTGATGCTTCTGCTCATACAACTGATGCATGTCAAGATACATTTCACTGCCTTGAGCACCAGGTAAGACAATAAATGCTGTTTGCTTTCTCCCTTGAAGACCCAGGCATAAGATAAAAGAGCCCTTTTCTTTGGTACATTTTTCTGTCACTAAATTCTTTATTTTCTGCCTAATTTGGCTTTGAAAAGTAGGAATTATTTCTTTGTCTTGCTTAATGAAGAGTGCAGGGCACTTCCAAGTAGTATGTCATGGTCTCATGCTCCTTACCAATGTATGGGAGTTTTCTATGTGCTGCGTTGCTGTGCAGTTGTTTCTGCTTGTTTATACCTTTACAAGGTCACAGACAAGATTATCTCAAGGTGCATATTGGAAAATTAATGAATTTTAATCTTTAAATGCACTATTTAATGAGGAAATATGTTGGGGAAGATATTTATGTTTATGGTCACCGGTTGTGAGAAACTAATCAGAAATATAACCATTATACAACCTTCCTAGAAAATGTGTATAACAATTAATTAATTAAAAAATAATGTATTAAGACTACAATGGCTATGGTTTCTGGTCTTAAAATATATACATGTACATGCTCTTGATTAACCTCTCCTAGCCATCATCACTGTAATTCAGTACAGGTGGGCCTAGTAGGTCACCTGACACTACCCAAGCAGATTGTATTTTTTTTATATTTGTGCCACACTTTAACTGTGTGGGCTGAAAGCTTCCATGTCTTGTAGATGCCGTGGATTCTTGGACTGAATTTTCTTTTCTTTCTCTTTTCTCTTTTGTTTTTCTCTTTTCTTTTCTCTTTTTCTTTTGAAAAATTCAAGAAAAAACAGTTGAGCTTATTTCTAGCATAGCCAGGCTCTTTTGCCCATGATAATAAATGCTGGAAACTTTTGAAATGGTTGAAAAATTCTAGCACTCTGCATGCTCTCAACAACCCTTACTCTGGGCCCATGGAGCCTGGAGGAGGAAGCTAACTTATTCAAATGTGGAAGAGACATGAACAGAGAGATGCGTTGTATGGCTGCAGCCTCACAAGGGGACTGGCTGTGGGAGCAGATTGAGATGATCCTGGGAGGACTGGGTTTAGCATTTGCCCTCAAACTCCCTGGCCTTCTAGTTCTTCCCTCCAGACTTTCTCCTTTCTAGTCTGGGCACATTGCTTTTCCCTTCCCAGACTCTCTGCCCTTTCTTGTTCTTTGGTGATTCAGAGTCCCGCAATGTGGAGGAAAGTAGCCTTTAGACCGTACGAAGGGGAACGTGCAGAAAATACCTGTACTCTCTCAGGTTGTACGGGCTCTGATGCGTACAGCAGCTCAGCACCAGAGTAGGAGGGAGGCAGAGGCTACTTTAGCCTGGGAAGCAGTGGGTGCAGAGGGTCAACTGCAGGAGGACATTTTAGAAGGAGAGCTAGTTAAAAAATGCAATTCCCTGACGTTTGGAGTTTACTTTTCTGGAACTTCAAGCTATTGGTCCATGTCCTACTCTCTGCAGCAAGAGTGGAAGATGTTCTCTTCTTTATGACAACCTTTCAGGTACTTGAAGACTGCTATCATGTCCTCTCTTAAGTGCCTTTTCTAAAAGTTGAACGTGCCTACCTCCTTCACCCTCTCCTCATATAGCTTGCCTTCCAAACCTTTTATCATTTCTGTCACCTGTCTCTGGCCCTTCTCTAACTTCTCCATGTCCTTTTTAAATTGTGGAGCCCAAAACTGCACACAATACTCTAGATCAGTGTTTCACAACCCATGGGTCATGACCCAAAAGTGGGTCTCAAGATATGAAAGGGCCATGGACAAACTTTAAAAATTGATCGACAAACTTTAAAAATGGATTCTCTTTTAAAGGAGAAAAACTTGGGAAACTGGCTTTTCCCTTGCAGGCTGGCAGAGTTCCAGCCTGTGAGGGGCTGCTTGGGGCCCCCCATATCTCCCCTGCTCCACACACCCACCCCTTGCCCCACACATCGGGGGCTGGGGCCTGGGGGCAGTGGGTTAGGAGTGACGGGCACTGGGTCAGGACTGGCCATTGGTGTTTACAAATGGATCCTAGTACAAAAAAGGTTGAGAACCACTGCTCTAGATGAGGCTTAACTAGTGCTGAATAAATAAGTACTATCACCCCCCTCGCCAGAGTCTTGCATCTAATGGTCCTATTGATGTAGTCCAATACTGCATTTGCCTTTTGTGAAGCTGCAGACTCTGTGATTCACCAAATATCCTAGGTCTTTTTCCATAGTTCTGCTATGCAGCCAGTTGTCATCCATTTTGTATGTGTGTTTTAAGCATTATAATGGTTTGCTGACAATTATCAAAGGAGGCTTCTTTGACATGTAAAGATAACTTTTTAGCAATATTTGGGCAGGTGATAGGGTCTCCTTTCATGCCATTTTTTTAGACATTTTAATGCTCTTAAAATTGCATTTACACCTTTTTAAAATTATGAGGCTGCTGGAGGTGAGATGAAACTGCTGCTTGCCTTTGATTGGACTCTTGCACTTAAATTCCTTCTTGCTCACATATTTCTATTCTGTGTGCACTTTAGAAAATAGATTACATTATTTTCTTGTTTGGCTATTCCATACTCACTCTCAGGTCATACGCTTAGTTTATTTTCTCCAAGATAACATAAACGTTATTGCCTGTGACTTGGCAAGGCAGGAATATGCTGAATTGCTCTTTGCTGTGTGCTCGTCTCAAGACTGAGCCACTAGCCCACACACTTTGAATTAGGCTTGCTGCAGTTTCATTGTAGTTTTCATTCTAATCATGAAATTTCACAGTAATTTCCCATTGGTGATAGGCTTGAGCTGTGGAGTTCCCTTCCAAACTTTCCCAAAGGCTGGGGAGAACTGGCTCACTAAGGGCTAGAGATGGGAAAGTACAGAGAACACAAGACGTTGTGCCTTGGGCCTTCTCAATTTATGACAGAGCTATAGAGCTTGTCTCTCTCAGACTGAATCAGCCAGCTCTCCTTGGCATGATCAGCTTGTGTGATGAACCAGTGCAGCAAGCTACATAGGTGTTGAGGGCTGAAGCTGTTGCCTTGAGCTCCCTGAACACAGGACTGTGAATTTGACTTGGAGAATGGACTGGAGCAATGGTGCTCAATTTCCAGCCCCATGGGCTGGCGGAGTGGTGTGGGACCAGTTCAAGGACCATATCGCATGGGCAGGATTAGTTCATGGGTTGCATCTAGTGTAGGGGCAGTACACAGGCTCAGTCCATGGGTGTGATCTTGTATGTGGAGCCATGTCACCCAACCTGCAGGGCTCCCCACATGTCTGGAAATGTGGTGGTGGGGAAGTGGTGGCAGTATTAATTGCTGCAGCTCTATAAGCTGTGGCAATTAACACTGCCACCTCTTCCCCCCTGCCAATTTTCCAGACCCATAGGGAGCCCCATGGGCTGGAGGTTGAGTGCCATTGGAGTAGAGAATACATTTACTAACTTTGCAGATAATACAAATCTGGGGTAGGTTGCAAATATTTTGGAGGAAAGATTTAGATTTGAAAAATAACTTTGACAAATGGAAGAAATGGTCTGAAGTGAACAGTGTGTAATTCTGTATAGAAAAGTGCAAAGATTCATGCCTAGGAATAATCCACTGTAGAAATACCAGATTGAGAATGGCAGTTTAGGTAGAAGTTAGTCAGAAAAGAACCTAGGGGTTACTGTAGATCGTACAGTGTGTCACAGGGAGAGGCAAACTGGGGAGACTCCCGAGCCCACGAGGGGAACCCCAGGGCCAGGAGCCGGGGGCAAAACAGGGAAGGAGGAAGTAAAGAAAGGAAAATTGCTCACCGCAGGATGGGAGGACGAGCAAAGATGGCGGGGAAAGCCCGCGTGAGGCATTGATCGCGCCTTAAGTCACCTGCGGCCGGCGGATGACATCGCTCCCAATTGCTGGCTGGCAGAAATAAAAGGGCCGGCAGTGAGAGGAAGTGGGGGCATGTGGGTACCGGGAGAGGGCCTGACCGGTGGTGTCAGCCAGAGGCACGGGACACCGGAAGAGACTGCACGTGCCAGCTGCGGAGGAATGGAGGAGCCTAGCGGCAAGTTGGCGCCCGGAGCCGGAATAACAGCTGCAGGCATGCCAGGACACGAGCTGGTAGGAGTTCCCAGGGTGCGGGGAGGTCAACGGACTGGGGAAGACCCAGAGGGAAGGCAGCTACACTGGCAAGACCCAGAGAGAGGGCTGCTGCTCTGGCAAGACCCAGAGAGAGGGTCGCTGAGTGAGGAAGACCCAGAGAGAGGGCAGCTGCAAGGCAAGGACCCAGAGAGAGGGCGGCTGTGCTGCGGAGATCCAGAAAGAGGGTCACGACAGCGGCAAACAGGAGAGGGAGTAGTGTTAAACCTGGGTCAGTGGAGCGGGGTCACAGAGCTGGGCCACATGGAGGAGGCTCCGTCAGCAAGCGGAGGTGTTGAGGGGCTATCTGTGCTCCATATGGAAGCCCAATAGGGGCGGGACGGTGCCTCTCTTGGAGGCTAATTAAGTTTGTCCTTTGAGTGGTGTAGGGTGTTTTATGTTCCCCCGTATTAGAAGGGGTTGAGGTGGTGTGAGGCTGAAAGACTGTGGGAGTGAGCGGTGACCTCACCGTTAGAGTATTTGGGGAGCGTACGGTCAGTCACAGAAGCAACCAGGACCTGCCGGGCTGGGTAGAGGGTGAGGTGCAGGGGAGGAGGAGCCTCGCAGAAGACATCAGAGAAGCAGGCGACTGACAAGTGCAACTGCGCCGCACGAAGCCCCACCCACTGGAAGATTCAAAGTCGTGGCAGGCAAGAAGGGGCAGCCTGCGGTGCGTGTGAAGATCTCCCATAAGGCCACCTGCAACGGCAAGGTGAGTACCGGCAAGCCTTCGGATTAAGGAGGCTCGAGGTAAGGTGTACGAGGCCTGGCGGGCGCACAGTGATAACAGGGGGAAAAAAGGAAAAGCCACATTGTGTTGTATACACAAGAATATCGTATGCAATAAAGGTGAAGTAATCCTTCCTTGCTGATCAGCACTGGAAAGACCTCAAATGGCATAGTGCTATGTCTAGTCCGGACATCTTGCTTCAAGAATGGTATGGGCCAGCACAAAGGAAGCTTCAGCCTCACCAGGCTAATCCTCAGTCTGCGTCCTCTGCAGGTGGCCCCAGTGGCCTCAGCCTGCCTGGATCCTTCAATGCCATCTCCTGCCTCTAGTCAGTACAACAACCAGGCCACCCTGGCCTTTCTGCCAATGGCCTCTGGCCAGCGGCAGTCTTCAGTCAGTTAGTGCTCTGCCAGACCTCTTGTTCCCTGCAGGAGCAGCCAGTAGTGTAACTTGGGGGAGGGGAGCAATAAGTGGGGCAGCAGCCCCAGGCACTGACTTAGAGGGGGCACCAGTATGGCCCTCTCCCCCCAGAAATCTTTGTCATGGCAGGTACAGGCAGGCACAGCCAGGGGACAGGGGTGCAGAAAGACATTTCCCCCATAGGAGTCTTTGCTGTGGGAGAGAGACACAGCCCTGCACCTGGGGGGTGGGAGGAGTGAAAGGGTACCAGAAGTGGTCCCTAGGGAGCCCACACCACTGCCTGTCCCTCTGCTTTCCCTCCATCCCGCACCCTTGCCCTGCTCTCAAGGGTTCAGCATAATCTTTGCCTTGGATGCTGAAAGAGGTTGCTATGCCTTTGGGACTGGAGCTTGCTATGCCTTTGGGAAAGAGCCTGTGGGATTAGTTTGTCTCCTTGCCTGCCCATGTGCCCAACTCAGTTTCTCAGTTTTCTTCCACTTGGAGCCAGTCCCCTGAAGAGGTGTAGCTGGGAAGTGATTGAACAGAGGGATTAGCTCCTTTCCTCCTGGCATTGCAGGTGGCAGGCTGCCTTCTTGCACCACTGCACTATGAAGTCCTTCCTTCAGCCACACCTTTCCCTTGATTTTTTTTTCTCAAGGAATAAGATTAGCTGCCTGTGTAGCACTGTCACCATTATTTCTCCCTTACAATCTTTATTAGGAAAGGGCTCAGCCTATCTTCACCCTGAAACCAGATCTGGGCATTTGTAATTCCTTTTTGAATGGGCTAATAGGATTCATGCAGCATTCACAGCCTGGCCACTGATATCATTATCTAT
Organism: Alligator sinensis; assembly: GCF_000455745.1. Lineage (NCBI taxonomy): Eukaryota > Metazoa > Chordata > Crocodylia > Alligatoridae > Alligator > Alligator sinensis. The sequence continues at coordinate 1,260,754 of NW_005842110.1, forward strand.
TGCCAGACAGTTTTCTTAGTGTGTGCTGCGCAGACCTCCTGTTTCAGTCTTTTGTGTCTACACTTGACCGCATCAGTTAAGCATACAGTGATTATTTCCAGTTCAGACGTTTTTACGCTGGAATATCTCCCTTATCGGGGGTCGAGTGCTGAGGATCACCCCCTGTTTGATTGTGGCCGAGATTTGTCTTTACTAAACATTTGTTTGAGACACACCTGCATTTATGTTTTTCACCCAGAAACGTTTACACATCTCACTTTCTTTGAGCAGTTTACTTTGAGCAAATAAATAAACCAATTTGAGTGCAACTGATACAGTATGCTGTTGTGCTATGTATACGTGTATGTATATATGTATATTCATTAGGGCTGAGCGAAACAGCACCATTTCGTTTCAACTTCTGTTTTGACGTTTCGACAGGACATTGTTTCATTTTGAATTTTGTTTCTTTTTGTCAAAACTGTTTTGCTGTTTTGACATTTTGCCCATAGGCTATAATGGGGAAGCACAAAACTGCCTATAACTTTATAATTTCTTGCCTGATTTGGATGAGACTTGCAGGGATGGTAGCCCCTTCCAAGACCATAGTTCAAGGAGATAGGTGCAGGGGTTTCTGGGAAACTGCACCTCAGGCTGCTGACAGGCAAAACTTGAGACATGGATGACTGTGCCTGACTGTTAAGGCACAGGGAGGGGTGAAAACTGCAGGGATGGTGGCCCCTGCTGAGGCCACAAAGTCTGCCAAGTTTCAAGGAGATAGATGCAGGAGTTTCTGGGAAACTGCACCTCGAGCTGCTGACAAGCAAACCTCGTGTCACGTGTGTGTGTTAAGGCACAGCAGGGTGAGAACTGCAGGGATGGTAGCCCCTGTTGAGGCCATGAAACCTGCCAAGTTTCAAGGAGATAGGCGAAGGGGGTTCTGGGAAACTGTACCTCAGGCTGCTGACAAGCAAAACTCGTGACATCTGTGACTGTGTGTGTATTTTCCACCCGTCTGCCAGAACACTGGGATTGGAAGGGACCTCAAGGAACAATCACAGTCACTGGCCAGCTACACACAGTCAATATGAGAGCAGTCCTTCCCCCCTCTTCCCCCTCCCTCTCCTTACTTTCTGTTTCCCTGCAGGCAAGCCCAGCTTGAGCTTCGAAACTCGAAACATTTCGGAACTTTCAAAAGGCTTCGACTGGCCTTATTTCATTTCATTTCAAGGCTGTTTCAAGGCCCTTCGTTTTCTTTTGATTTTGCTGTTTCGAGCTCAAAACAAGTTGAAACAGCGTTGAAACAAAACAGCCGGTGAAATTTCACACAGCCCTAATATTTATGCATGTGCAGTACAGTTAACAATGGTAGAGAAACTAGGTCAGCGGTTCTCAACCTTTTTTGGACTTGAGGCAGTCCTCCATGACTTTTGTGAACTGAGTGGCACCCACTTTCAAAAATTAATTTATATAAGTTTAAAATAGTACTAGCTTCCTTGCAGAGGGGCCTTGCAGTACGGGTGGGGGTTCATCCAGGCAGGAACAAGCCTGAGCCTTTGCTTACCTGCTTAATTTATCTGCTTTTCTTCTAACACCTCACTTATCTCCTCCCAGCTCAGGGCACCTTTCAAAAGATTTAGCAGCATCCCAGGGTAGCCCTGGCATCCTGGTTGAGAATTATTGAACTAGGTGTATGTAAGAATGCACTTTCCCTTATAAGATCCTGTTCTCTAAGTCCCTATAAGTATAGGTTTGTAGGCACATTTTTACACTCAGACCTCAGCTTTTGCTCTTTTAAAAATCTAATCCTTGTTTCTGGTTTTTAAATGATCAATGGTTGCAAAGGTACTGAAAGGAACAGGAGCAAAAGATACCAGAAATCTAGAGTGGTAAACTGCTCCTACTCTGGATGCAGGTACACTGGCTAAACTGCTCTTTTCACTGATACAGCAACCACACCTACCCTGCTGAGTGAAACAACCTGATCCCAGGAAAATGCAGCATTGCTCGTATTGATATCTTAGTAATATCCAGGTCAGTTTCCCCATATAATACCACCAACATACCTTATCCCAAGGTGAGCACATATCTGCAAAAAGGAAGGATATATTTCTGTTAAAGTTTCCCATAGAAAATGAGATACCGCAGTCAATAGCATAAGTTCTCAGATATAGATATAGACCACTTTACTGGAAGAATGTCAGAGACAATATCGTCATGATAATATCCTCATGGTGATCTCCCTACATCATTCTGTTGGAGGATGGTGGGGCTTTGCACTCTGGCACAAGCTTTGGTCACCACTGGGCTTCCATCAGCCCCACTGGATTTCCAACACATTGTCACACAGTTATTTTATATACATACCCTTGTTCACCAGTGGGAAAAGGCCATGGATGGAGAAAGAGACTGTTGAAAGAGAGCTGTGTGTTCAGCAATGATGTACACATTTTTCATGCAAATTTAATATTTTTCTCAGTAATATTTGTCTGAGAAAAAAAATGAGGCATTGTTTTCTGACTGACCCTTATAGAATAAGTCTGATGCCAGTGCACGCTTTCCTGCTTTTTAAACCTTTTGTTTGACAGCCGTCCTTTCATGAAAGCAATGACTGGAAAAGCTATCAGGACTCCCATTTCTGGTTTTGTGTTAACAAAAGATACATATTGTGAGCCTGTGCTTGTCTGAACACTAGGCTTTTATATTTTATTATTATAACAATATGTCTATTTACTAATTCTACTTATTTTATTGGAGGATGGTTCAAGATACAGCTCAGAGCGTAAGGAGATATAAAATGCACATGCGTACAGATGTGCCATATGTCCACAGCCATAACATACCATTTTCTGAGGCCCAGATTGTTTATCTGAAATATGTTTGCCCATTTACATTTGAATCTTTCCACTGTGGGAAATGTTGCTGCTGTTCTTTGAACACTGTCCATTATTCTGTAGGAGCCTTTAGCTTAAGACTAAAATGTCAGTAACCATGGTCAGAATCTTCTGATTTCTATTTCTCTAGGATATCCTGTCCTGAACTTGCTTCACTTTTGGGGTGACTGCTTCCAGAACTGCTTCTGGGAGAGCCTGCCTGGCCAGCTGGAGAGTGTGGGTAGCTCTGGGCTGCCCGTGCTCTCTCACCTTCCAGCAAACAGATATCTGCTGCAAAATAGTAGCACAAATTCATACCACCTAAGTTGCAGTGACATATTTGGGGCATTTGTGGTGCAACAAGTGGCATGGATGTCCATTTGCTTGGCCTTTGTGCCACCATAACAATTTGTATGGCAGCATAAAGCCAATGTCTGTTTCCAGCCTAATGCCCACTATGACCTGGTAGAAAGTTCAGCAGAGGATTGCCCAAGGGAATCATCAAGGGTCACTCAAGCCCTGGGCTTTGGTACAGTTTATTGTTTAATACTAACTTGATCTCCATAGCTCTTTGGCCTTTTCTCTTGCTGATCTCTTCAGAAAGAGGCTCCATCAGACACCAGTCCCACAGCCACATATGAACTATTATGAGTTTACTGAAGTGATTTGCTTCTCACACCATTTGGTTGCTGAGGTGACTGACTATGTTTGCACAGTTCCAAATATCTACAACTTTCAGGGTAGTCAAAGTCCAAAGGAAGACGCCACTCTCATTCTGGACAAATAGTCTTTTCTCTGTGCTTAATACCAGGGCTCATAGCTATCACGAATGAATGTGATGAAAGGAGTGTTATGAAGAATAGCTTCTCAATTTGGGGTGCTGTAGTATGATTATATACAGGGATTTAGAGAACTTTGGGGAAGTGGCTGATGGAAGAGAACAGCATACATAGAAGAAAAAATGAAGCCCTGAATATTGCACTGCCTCAGCCCTCTCACTCTTTTTATGCTTGGGCACTGAATGTCCTTCTTTCTGTTGCTTCCATACTTCCAGTCTCTTCTTTGGTTTCAACTGTAAGCTTTCATGCCACTGTCATCCTGTAGCACCAGCACATACATTTACAGACTCCTTGGGCAAGAGACAGAAAGACACAGAGAGAGAATCACCATCCTAAACATAGCCCTTTGGTTAGGACACTCACTAGGGATGTGGAAGAGTCAGATTTTAAAGCCCGTCTCCTATGAGAATGTTAGTATAAAGTGGATCTTGTAGCAGAAGGAGAGAAGAAATGTGTCTTGTCCCAAAATACCCATTAGGGTTGGATTGGAGCACATTTCTGTTAGGGTGAGAAAGACCTGGGTTTGTTTCACAACTCTGAAAGATAGGGTGGGAATGTGAAAATTGGTCTCTTACCTCACTGTTGAGGCTCTACTTTCTGGCCTATTAGGGACACGGAGGCAGAAGGACATGCACAACCATCTCCTAAAGTTCTTGTCCGTGGCTCGATTTTGTGAAGTTTTGTTGGCTGGTGGATTCTGCTGGCAGAAGGTCTACATTCAAATGGAGACATTACTACATGGTAGTTCTTGACTAATGCTGTTTTCTTGGTTCTGCTGAAGTTCTTTGTTTCTGGGTAAGGAGGAACAAAGTCCTGTGATCTTTTACAACCAGCAATCATTTCATTTCCCTGTTTGAACTAATAGTGCTTTATTGCTAGTCTTTTCCAGAGTATACAATATTTAGACCTCACTGAAGCCTTTTCTTCTTTATTAGACTTGGCAGGGTACTATTTTTATTGCTAAACATTGATAAACAATTTCACTTCATACTCTCAGACTGATGAGAACATATTTCTATCCATAATCATCAAAATTTATAGAAAGGGGATGTAAGAAAAAAGGTAAGGAAATCCAGGACACGTGTGCGAGTGGGGGTGTGTGTGTGCGTGCACGCACATACATACACGATGGCCTTTGTAGATGGTGTGGGGTGAGCCCTGACTGTGCCACCCGTGCACTGCTTCTTTGGTAGTGGCTCAGGCAGCCGCTGAAGGAGCTGAGGGCTGTGCTGGGAGGGGGTTTGGTTGGATGCTGGCTGCTAGCAACAGAGCCTTGAGGTGGGGATGCTGCTGTCGGGTCCCACCACCAAAGAGGAGGGCTGTCAGTAGCCAGGAACCCAGATCCACTGGTCGCTCACTCTGCTCAGGTCCCAGGTGGGGATTGGTTGCCAGCTCCCACCAAGCGTGGCCTGGCCCCTGCATACTCAGGGCAGGGCACACGTGGGTGCCCCCAGGGCCCAGCTGCTGCCCTTGCACTGCCCAGAGGGGTGGGAGGCCATGGCTGTCAAGGGGCTGAGCTGCCCCTCTTCTGGTTCCCACCAAGCAGGGTTTGCCACATAAGGGGCCATGGGGAGCGGGGAGCTGCTTCCTGCCCAGGGCTGGGTGACCATTACTTCCTGGCACCACATTGGGCTTGGGGAATTGAGTGGAACTTGGCAGCCAGGAGTGCCCTGACCAGCCTCCTCCTGCAGTGAGCACCACTGGCAGCCCCTAGCCCAGCCCCTGCCCCTGTGCTCTGCTCCATGAGAGCAAAGGCTCCAGGCTGTACAAATGAACTACCAACTGAACAGAATGATTTAAAGTGGGTATGCTTTATTGATTTATGGATATTTACTTTTTATATTTTGAGCTGTGTTTTTATACAGCTTTTAACAGTATACTGTTATTTCTAAATTGTCTGCCCCCCACATCCCTAATTTCACGCAGTCCTGAAAAAATTTAATGGATAAAAGTCGAAATAAATGCTTAAAAATAAACATCAATTTTAGCCATTGAAATTATTCAAAGCTAAAACTCGAATTCTGCTGACCCTATTCATAATGGTCTGAAAGGTACTCACCAAGGAGAAACTCTACGACAGCTACTTTTATGAAAGGACTTGATGCCTAGAGTTATACCCCAAATGTGTGGACTGAGTTGCCTCCTCCTCACTTCATTCAAGGTTACCTGTCTCTCTGTGGCCTCTAATCTCCCTCCCTCCCCCACTGACATATTGCATGCTATGCTTCTCAGATTTTCATACACAGTATTGATACTTCTGAGCTCAGCAATTCCAGTTCATGCAATGAGTCTGAGATCATTATAGGCCTATGCTGAATTGTCCAGCACTGCGGACACTTCATAGAAGGTGTGAGGGAGTATGAACCCCCAAATACTTTAAGATGGTGAGACCTGTACGTTGTGGAGGGAATGAGGACCAAAAACATGAGCTCATGAAATATTTTTATCACAGAAAACATCTCTGCTATGTAATGTGGATTGATGAGAATAAATAGCTTTTCTGTTGCACTCTTATATGTCGTTGAATATTTGACCACATTGTCTTTGGAGCACACCGTAATACTTTTGCAGAACAATTCATACAGAAGTCAACGGTCTCATTTTCCTGTCATTAGGAAGCCAGATACCCAGCATAAAGGCTGTATTATTGCCCTCCCTGGAAAACATGATGGGCAAGGGCTTCCAGAAATGATGCGTTTTCATTGTCCTGAATTTCCTTCTTGGGTTTTTTCTACTTGCGCTATCTTATCGATGGCAAATGACAACAACATGTAAGTAGAAAACATACCCTTTTGGCATGGAGACCATCCTTATCTGAGTGAATGCAAATAGTCATGAGCATGTAGTAAAGATACTAGCAATAAGCTATGCAAGGGTTATGATATGACAGATTCTTAGCTGTTACCACAGAATGCGTAAGAAAAGAGCACGATGAACAGCAGCATTTGTCATTAAATGTCTGAAAATTCCAGGGCATGATTCCACCTAAGACTAATCTCCTGCCACAGTGCCACTGATTTTCCAGGTTCTCCTTCTAATATGTCTTTCAATAATCCTGGTAGCTTGTATTGCATGCCCATTTTAGTGCAAGTAACTGACTGAAGTATAGGTTGATTTGAAAGCTGAACTCCAAGTTTAGCACTCAGCAGGATGTTAACTTCATTACTGTGATTGTCTAAATGGAAAGAGGATGTTATGTGATTCTTTCACACTAATAATTTAGTTTCTTTTCTTGTACATATTGGGTGCATCTACATGAGACATTTGCTGTGGAGCTGCCTATTTAGCTCTGCTGTAAATGTCTTGGTATCTACATGTGTGGTCCTATTAGACTTCAGTAAACTGATTGAAGAGAAACTCCTTTTTAAATATTCCTAATACAAGACTAATACAAAGTCACTTCTCCTCATGTTAATTTCGTATCTTAATTTGATTACCTGGTATATTAATTTGGTGATCAGTTCATTTGAACCCATTGATTTATCAATTAGGTTATAATTGTAACTTTGTTTTAATCATTGCATTTTTGTAATTTTAGCTAGCTCAGTAAAACTACTATAGTAACACAATAATATGCTTGTTTAAGTTTGTATTTGTTGCTTCCTCCTGTTTAATAAAATCCTTAAAATCTATGGAGGACTGATTTATTTAATCAAATACCATGAATTGTGAGCTCTGATTAAAAAGAAGGTATCAGCAAAACTACTGAGCTATGCTTTCAAACTGATACTTCAGTCTCCCAGGGGTCCTTTAAACAGGTTAAAAATATAAAAATATTGATAAACATTCCAGTTTGGGGAATGAGAGAGGGCTAACTGTGATGTTTCCTGAGAGAGGATTAGGAAGACTAGGAGACACTGCAAAGTTGGCATGAATTTCCTAGGTAGGAAGGGATAGGCAGTGGCATAACAAGCTGTGTTCACACCTGGGACAAACCCTGCGGGAGAGTGGGGAAGGGGAGGGGCACGTGGTTCTGAGAGCAGGGTGGGGATGGGAGGCCAGGATTCCCAAACAGTCTTGGCAGAGCTGCTGCCACCATGTGTGCTCTGCCTGCCCCAGCTCTGTTGCTCTTGGCTGTTTTGGAGTTCCTGGTCTTGCAATGCTGCTGGGGCATGGAGTATGCACGGGTGGTAGGCAGAGGTGGATTAAGATTTATTGGAGCCCTGTGCAAACACAAAATTGGAAGCCCTCTCCCCCTCGTGGGACCTGGACTCTAGCTGTGGGAGGGGGCCCTTACTCTCCCGGTGCTGCCACTGCCAAGGCGGAGGTCTGTGCCCTGTGGGGGAAGCTGGGTGGACCCAGCCACTGGGGGGGGATGGCACATTCTACTCCCCGCCCCCGCCATGGCTGGAGAAGAGCCCAGCGGGGCAAGGGCGGATGCAGGCTGCCTGCTATGGGCTTGGGGCTCTCCATCTATCCCCCCCCAGCATCCCTTGGACAAGCCACCTGTAACTCTGTCTCACTCCCTGCCCCAGTCCCAGGTCCCATGCACCGCCTTGGCTGGGCAGTACCCCTAGCCTCAGCCCCTGCTCCACTCCATCCCTCACCACAGGGGCCTTGATCTGCCCCCCTCCACCCATTTCCCCACTCCCCCACTAGACTTACTTGGAGGGGACTGACTGCCTCTCTGTATTACCGGCCATGTGTGGCCGTACACATGAACAGGGGTGGTGCTAAGGGAGGGCTTGTGGGACTATAGCCTCCCAAAATTTGCCTTAACCCCTCCCGTAGCCACCTCTGACCCCTCCCAGTGCCATTGCCATGGCCCACCTGCCTTCCTGCCACCTGCAGCCCGCAGAGGTGCAGTGCTTCCAGCCTCGCTGAGCCAAGCCTTGGTCCAGCCCCACCACTGGGAAGAAGCTGGCACTGCCCCTGCATCTCCCAGCAGCCCCAAGCAGGACCCCTTGCAGACTGGAATACTGCCCACCTGCAAGGGGAAACCTGCTATTTCCCAAGGGAACCCAGGCATCCGGGGGCCGTGATTGACATGGGGCTGATTGGCAGGGCTGTGTGAAACGGCACTGTTCGTTATCATTTGTGTTTCAATATTTCGATGGAACAGCATTTTGTTTCAATTTTCATTTCAATTCAAAACTGTTGTTCCATTTCGTTTCGTCAAAACAATTTCTCTGTTTCGACACTGTTTCGACGTTTCACCCATAGGCTATAATGGGGAAGCTCGAAACAGCCTATAACTTTGTTATTTCTAGCCTGATTTGGATGAAACTTGCAGGACTGGTTGCCCCTTCTGAGGGCATGAGGCCTGCCAAGTGTCAGGGAGATGGGTGCAGGGGTTTCAGGGAAACTGCACCTCAAAGTCTTGAAAGCAAAAAACTCATGCCATGTGTATGTGTTAAGCCACAGGAAGGTCAAAACTGCAGGACTGCTAGCCCCTGCTGAGGCCACAAATCCTGCCAAGTTTCAAGGAGATTGGTGTAGGGGTTTGGGGGAAACTGCACCTCAAGCTGCGGAGAAGCAAAACTCGTGACATGGGTGACACTTGGCCAGCCGGCAGCTTGTTCCCTGCCCCTCCCCGCTTGCCACAGGAGAGGCCCGTATGCTCTAAGGATCAGCCCCCCTAACCCTTGGGTACATGTGACAGGGGTTTAGTTTTGTTTAGTTCCCCCTAAATTGAAACAGTGGAAATGGTGGGTTTTTAAAAACCCATCATTTCAATTTAGGGAGAACTAAACCAAACTAAATGCCCGTCACATGTGCAAGCATCCCCAGGAGAGTTAATTCTGGTGCACAGTTGCAACTTAGTTCTCATCCACCCCTAGTTATTAGTCTGTACTCCAGTAGCCTAAATACCTTTCACAAAGGAGTGTCTGACTATCTGGCCTCATGAACACATAACAGATCAGACATCTAGTGAGGTGACTGATTTCAACTGTGGGCAGGTTTCTGAGACTGAATTTAAGGTTTTACATTATGGTTTATTAGTTTTTTGTTATTCCCACATTAAAAAAATAACTTAAGACTCACAATAACTTAAGACTCAGTAATGACTTCTGGTCCACAACCTTTTGAGTGGTGAGAATAATCTTTCCAAAGAGACAGATGTGAACAGCACAAATCAGAATGGCAGTTCTTCCAGAGGAATGAAGCCTCTTTGATTATTCACTGCTAATACCCAGCAGTTTCTTCTGACCAAGGAAAAGAAAACAAAGGAAGTACAATTTAAGTGAGACATATTTGAAGAAATTCAGACAGAAGCCTGGTAGCTGTACATCTGGGATGTTTTAAATTAAACATGATTTCTCCGTACTGTATATTTACCCCCACCCTCCCATCCCTTTCTTGTCTCCTATATAGGAATATGGACCAATCATTTCACAATGTAAAATAAAGTTAGTAATTTTTTTTAATGGAAACCTAAAAATCCAGCCCCCAATAGAGGTTTTACCTTAAAAATGGAGAAGTATCAGAAAATTCATGAAGTCCACCAAGGGTTTTGCCATTGCTGTTTAATTTACTTTGAAGATACCTGGATAGTATTTTTATCTTGAATGAGAGTTAATCTTTAAGAAAGATCTCAAGAGACCAAAATCACTGAGCTTGCTTAGTTGATTGATTAAAATTATAATAATTCAACAATGAGAGATGCAAGGATTTTTTAGTGTGGTATCTTTTATTGGATCAACTATGTAGTTGGGATAAAGTCAGACAAGCTTTCGAATGCAAGACATTCTTCCTCAGGTCTGATATGTCAGCGTATCTCCACTGCCACTACTATCAACATGCCATATGAAAAAAACCCCCATGCATTATAAGTTCAGAAGCTGTTTGTTTTGCAAAGTATCATTTTGCTTCTTCCATTCTTCCAAAGCAGGGGAGCATTGTTCTTATACTCAGTGGGCGTGTCTACATAAGATTTTACTGTGGAGTAATTAGTCTAAACTAATTTACTCCACAGCAGGACAGTACTTGTAAATACAAGTACTCTCAGGCTAGGGAGTTTTTTAGTGAGCAGCAATACACATGTAGATACTGATGGGGCTGGCTGGGGCATGAGGGTGCTTCAGTGTGGGTGTTGCCTGCTGGCATCCTCATGCCCCAGTCAGCCCTTCTGCAGCAAGCTGAGCTGGTGGGGAGCAGCCCCCGGCTGGCAGGCTGACCCCTGGGATCCCCAGCCAGCTGGGGCTGCTCCGACCTTGCTCAACATGCTACAGTCCTGGATGCACATTTAAATGGTGTGCCTGAGAGCAATAAACTGGAGCAACATGATCTGGAGTTTATTGCTTCGCAGTTATTGCACATGTAGATGCATCCAGTTGGGTAAAACAGTGCTCCATACCTGGGGTTTTTTGGGGGGGGTTTTCATACCATATTACACAGAGTTATATGTGTTTTTGTAAATAACAGGAAAGAAAATACTTCCTCCTATGACCTGTTTTACCTGTTGCATTTGTAGTGTTCCCTTGAAATTCTATAAAATACAATTTATTATTTTTGTAATTGGTATATTGTCTTGGACAGAGTTAAATTTTCTGTATGGGCAAGATACCAGTATTTACTCCTGACCAATTTAAACGTATTTCCTGGGTAAATTATTTCCAAAAGTCCTTGTTCTAAGTCACCGCAATTTTACATATACATGAGCTCAGCTTTTCTAAAATATAATGAGGACTAAGTCACTTGTAATATAGGGTTTGCACTGGTACTGCATAAGACAAATGCATGACCGGATTTTCTAATTTACAATCACTTTCTTTCACTTTTTCCTTAAATAACTGTTGGCATTCAGTTCTGGTTTTCTCAGGTCTTCCCTGCCTTTCCACCCATGTATTTGATTAAGGTGTTGCTGCAATTTTTGAATGAAACCATTCATTCTACTCTTTTCACTGGTTTCCCACAACAATTGCTTTGGTGTTCTCATATCTCCACCTGTCATCCCTTTGAAAGGAGGGTGTTACATTAACATAAATAGCCTTGATGGTCTTGTAAGGCTAGTAGTATATAGGCTCACCACCCTTGAATGCAAATGTGACAGGTGGGTGGGACCAGAAGTCCTGCCCCCTTAGCCCCGCTCCTTCCCCTTGTATGGTGTGTGACATCACCAGCTCCGCCCCCTGACCCCAGTCATGTGGTGTGTGACATCAGCAACTCCATCCCCACCCCAGTCACGTGGTGTGTGACACCACCACCTCATGGTCCATGACATCAGAAGGATAGCCCATGCTGACCCCCAAAGCCCAACCCCTCATGCTGCAAGAACTGCCCTAGATCATGTGGTACAGTTATGACCTATCAGGTCCCAGACTGCTCTAGCCCTCAGAGCACAGGCATGGCCTGTGGGGTGGCAGGGTGGTGGTGTGACCCCTCTAACAACCCGCCCCACCACCCCCAACTAATTGGCGGGGGTTTCAGAGGCCTCAGACCTCCCAAGAGCAATGCCGAACCAATTGGAATGAGTAGAGGGGATGGGATTTAGACTGCAAGTCCCACCAGCTCTATATGCTTTCCCAAATGACCCCTCTGTTTATCTGAGACCGTGCTAAGGCAAGCAGGTACAGATAGGGATTCTTTCACAACGCCTGTAGGCCCACTCACCACAACCCCAAGACAGCCTCATAGAAAGCGTTACCGTAGAAATAGTTTTGAGGAGGAGGCCAGGCTCCTAGCCCAAAGACTCTTTGGGATGCCTGACCCTGTTCAGGAAGACCCAATGAACAGGCAAATAGAGGAGGCCCAAGGACTGAAGCAGACGTTGAGAATTTGCATGTGAAGTAGAGGTCATCGCAGAGGAGAGACCAGTAAGAGACTTGGAGCATGGTTGTGGGGGCACTTAGATTTTGAGGGTAGTGGTGTGGGTTCACTTCATGGCACGTGTGTGTTTGGAAGTAGCTAAGGACTGATTAAAAAGCAGCTAACTAAGTCCTTTATTTGAACCCCTTTGCAGTTAGATGAAGCCTTTTTAATGACTCCAGAAAACCTACTCAACAGTACACCAGAAGGAAGGGTATGCTTCTGCAGAGAACAAAGAGCAGATGAGACTGAAGAGTTCAGAAGACAATTAGGCATTGAATCAACAGGTCCTATTTCAAGTTGTGAACGTAAAATCTTCATGAAGTCTCTTGTGCACGTTTCCTTTTATGGCATAATGAAATACTGCTTGAGGAAGAGACTTTTTGACCTATGCTTGGGGTGCACTTTTGACCTAGGGGGTCAAGAAGCCCACGATTGTGTTACTTGGTTAGATGAAGAGATAAATCAAATAATTCAGGAACTTTGCCAGGAAATATGTCTTGATAGCATTTTCAATGCTATTATAGCCATTGGGTTTGCCAGGAACATTTTCAGAATTACTGAGAAACACTTAATTCAGGTTAGAGAGCTTCTAAATGCTGTGTATTCTGCAGAAGATCCTAATGCTGCCCTTCATGATTTGATCACTGAGGAAGATAAAACACTCATACCCCATATTGAATGCTTAATTGGTACTAGAGATTGTAAAACCCTGCTTAAGAGAAGGGCTTAGCAAAAACAGTTTAAAATGGGAGGGTTTATACATCTAATGTAGATTAGCATTTGCTAGTGTCTTGGATCTCTAATCACATACATATAGGGTTTTTTGTAAAGATAAAACCAATGAGAATTAATGGTCACTAGAAATGATAAAAAAAAACCCTTCTTAGGAGAAGGGATAACAAAATAAGCTAGTAAATATTGTAAAAGTTTTTGATGGAAATAAAGACTGAATTAAAAAATATATATTCTCACAGATTTTGTATGGTATGGGGTGGTGATGTTCGGGGGTTATAAAGATAAACCAGACCACAAAAAAAAAAAAGCTGACCTGTGTTTTCAGACTCTGCATATTCTCACAGATTTTTATATGGCCCGGGATGGCGGGTATATATCATAAAGATAAACCTGATCAAAACAAAAAAGGCTGACCTGTTTGTCCAGATCTCCACATATTTTAAGACTAAAGGGGTGGAGTTGTCTTTTAGTGGTGACTATTTTAAAACAGTTATATCTTACTTTATCCATACACTATTTTCCTTACTGTAGTATTTAAATTTTAATACAGAGGACTTACTTATTGTATCATTTAATTTATATTACAGCAAGGTAAAAATTATTTTAAAAATGATGGGCTATTTCTGGCTGTGTTATGATCACACTAAGTTAAAACAACTGTTTGTAACTGTTTGTTTTCAACAAAACAACTGTTTGTAACAGAACCTCTTCTTCTAAAATAGAAAATTAGAACAAGCACATACAGTCATGCTTTTATCCAGTAGTAAAAGGTAATTTTTCTGAAATCAGGTTTTGAAACTTTATGTGTTTCTTGTGGGAGAAGAAGTTGTGTGTGTGTGTGTATGAGCCCCTAAAAGCACAAGGAAAAAAACCCAGAAATGCTCAGCCTGCAGATCATAACACCCAAGGATCAGAAGACCATCGGGACAGAATTGAAGGCCATGGGTCCTCAGAGGAAAACAAGCCACATACCTCTGAGAAAACCATATGTAAAAAGACAAGGATTCACATCCCCAAAACAGGTGATCTGGGCCTCATGAATAAGAAACCCAGGACTGATTGTTCACACAATTTAGAGAAAGAGGAGAGTCTTTCTCCTTTTTTGAAAGATCATAATTATTGTGAAAAAAAGAAGGTGGGTTTTCAGGGTGGGTGTAACCACCTTGTCTTGAAAGATCATGATTATTGTGAAAAAAGAGAGGGGTTTGGGGTGGTGCTGGCAGGCATATACATCTCAGAAAGCGTGTGCAGAGTGCTTTGAAAGATCATGATTACTACCAGAGCAAAAGGGTAAATTTTACT
>NW_005842110.1:1275272-1281229 GCF_000455745.1 Alligator sinensis
GGGGGTGGGGGGGGGGGGGGGGGGGGGGGGGGGGGGAGTCATGGTAAACTCGAGGGTAAGAATGGGTGGTGAACCAGCAAATGGCTCATGGGGTGAAAAGTAAGGGCCTGGTTAAAGGGGAGTGTGGGGAAGGCTAAACACTGGTTGAGAAAAAATAAGAGATCCCCTAGTAATGGCACTTTAGAAGGCCCCTCAAATGCTTCCCCTCCTCCCAGGCCTGACCCTTCACCAGGACCCCCAGAGCCAGAGAGGGGAGATGGTGACTATGATTTAGGAAGCCCTTTAGAGGGCCCCTCAAATGTTCCCAGGCCTCCCAGACCTCCCTCACCGCCAAGACCTGAAGGGTCAGAGAGCTGGGATAACGAATCTGGTGTAGAAGACAGTTTAGAGGACCCCTCAAGCGCCCCCTGGTCTCCTGAGTCAGCAGAGGATGTTTTACCAGATGTACATATGGTGCGGGTGAGAAGGCAAGAGTGGTCTGTAGCCAGGTTTGGAGGCACGAGGTACACTGAGGAGTTCCGTTTTGTGAATCTGGAGCGTGTGCCATTATACGTGGCATATGAAGCCATAAGCAGAGAGGTAGAAGAAATTGTAGCAGAACTCCGCCAGAGATTCACGGGCAATGACTATGCCCGGTTACATATTCAGGCAGATAGCATGGCAAACTGTTTAGACTCTCGAGCTATTGATTTAAACCAGATGACCCCAGAGCTGTTTTTAGAGGGGTTCAGTAACTCATTACAAAGCCAGAGAGAAATATTGCTCAATTTGACATTTTGGCTGGTTGTGGTTGTTGTGAGAGGCCAGGGAGGTGGGAGCTGTAGAGTTATAAGCTCTATCCCCTATTCCCCTATGCTAAAAAAACATGCATAGCAATGTACAAGTTGTCTACCAAGTATACCATATGCCAGAACAAGACTCTTCAATAAATGTATGTGCTATCCATCTCTATAAATCTCTTCTGTATGTGTGTGTGGTTGCATTGCTTACTTTTGACAGCCTTTCCTTCAATCTGCTTTTACACTGACTCCTTTGAGACCATATTTAAAACTGTAAAAAAACCACCCCCAAAGCCCCTTTTTTAAAAAATATGTCCTTTCCCTTAAAATCTTTCACAGCAGAGAAACATTCCCATAACATTGTTACTACAAGCCCAGAAAGTTTCCTTCCAAATTACTCAGCACAGAGGGAGAAATACCAGAAACATTCTGTTCTTGGCTACTGATAAGGTTAAGGGACCTATCCACGGGAACCTGATACTATTATAAAGCAAGGAAACCCTTCACCCTTTCCAATTGTATGAAACTTTATTACTGTATATAATAGATAAAGATATATTACCCTGACAGAAGAGCTGACAGAGAATAGAGGTACGGTACTGTTATGCCATTATTTATATCAGCTGTTGGTTGAAATTATCTGCCTAACTCACTCATGATTTCTCAGGTGGGAGTAAGTTGACTGTCCAAACTCATGCTGATAAAACCTTTTTAATCACACTGCATGGTAGTCTCTCACTTTCTTTATGTGTGTTTGTTTTATGTAAAATCCCACAAGTAACATGACTACTTTAAAAAATGTTATTTGCCTTGCAAAGTCAAGTACTTAAAGTTAGAAAATGTCTAAATTAAGATTGTTTTATTTTGGCCCCTGTGTGAACATGAATTATCACACAGTTCTCACATATTATTTTTTCCATAGGATACCTGTCTTTTTCAGGGCTCAGAAAAGATACTGCTCACATTGTGAGCAACTGTTTGATATTTTATTTTCTCCTCATTGTTTAAAGTATGGCCCCATGCCTTTTATACTGCACATTGTTCAAACCCTGCTCTGAGGACAGAGCTACTAATTTTTTCATTGTCTGTTCTGTGACACTCATACGTATTGTGTCTGAATGTTACACAATTTTTTTTTAACAATGCCCTTTGGAAGAGATGATTGGCATTATCTCCATTATTCAAATAAGGCACTGAAACACAGAAAGATGCAGGTAAAAAACATCCCCTTGTTAGCTGCCCTGTAAAGATACCTAGGACCTATTTTTAAACAATAATTAGCATTTCATAGTATTTTATGTTTCAGATACAACTCTCATTGACCTCAGTTGCAGATCTGAGTTAGTGCTTCTGCAAAACATATGACAAGGTTTCAAGTTAGGTACCCAGGGAATGAACACACAGTTATGTCGCCGCCGAGAGCCGCAGCGCAGGGTTCGGGGCTTTAGGAGCCCTAATCGGCGGGCGGGTACTTGTGACGCTTGGAGTGGAATCAGGTACTCAAGCGTTTGGATTGAACAAAAGATTGTTTACTTACACTGCTCGTACAGTGCAGGCCAGAAGCTTGCTTTGATTACAGTTGTAAAACTTGGGTCGGGCAGAAATTACAAAGTTGGTTTGGTCGGTCTGCAAATGTGTCGGGGTGTTCGGGGTATTCGGGCCGGCAGTCGTCTTACGTCTCGGGTGGGGGTGTGCTAGGCCCCCTTGGGTCGGTGACGGGGAGTCCTTAGTGGTTGATCAGGCCGCTAAGTTCGCTCTGAAACACGCGTGGAGTTTGCTAGGCTCCACAGTGTACTCAGAGTTCTCCACGTGGTGTGTGTGGAGCTCTCCAACTTGGGCGGAAACTGCTCAAGCTTTTTATACGGCTAGCAAGCCAATCGCTAGCCGCCACGTGTGCATAATTTCAAGCAAGCCAATAATGGGGCTTGAATTAGAATACAAATGGCGGGAACTCTTTGCACCGAGCATTTCTTAGATGCAAAAGAAATGCACCGTGCAAAGAAGCTGCAAATTGGCGGGAACTTTTTTTAGGTCATTAATATATAGTCACTGGGCTCTGGAGTTTTCCCCTCGTGACCTAATTACATGACCTACTTACAGAATGATTGACAGACTGCCTTCTGTAATCCTCCACTGTACTATAGGCATATGAACAATGGGTTCTGACAGGTTAATACCCAGCAATGAAATGCGTAGTGTCAGTGACTTGTCCAGCATCACATAGGAACTTCACAGTTTTATTTTCCAAGGCAGCATTCAACCAATTTAACCATAAGGCTATACTTTTTACTCCAGCAATCTCCAGTCTCATTCATTACATACCATCCAACTTCTCCGTGCAATTAGGTAGGGATCCTACAGACAAGGGATAACCATTTCCTTTACTATACAACCCTGATTCATTCTCAGAAGAAGCTCATTTTTTGCAATGAATTAGTCGGTGCTTCTTAAGAAAAAATGATTTGATCATGAAATTAAAGACTGTTATAATATATAAGCACATAGAGGTCAAATTAGGGCTAAATAATCTATCTTAATTATTGCTTTCCCTAAAATTTAAGTGTGTGAATTTCCAAGCCCTTGCAAACCTTAATACTGTTGTTTGTATGTCTGTAATTGTTTAGGCTTTTAAAAATACAAATTACAAAAACAGATATTCCATTGCGTGATATCATCATGACCCACCATAGTTGATTAGTAAGGATGCACTATAGCATAGGCATTTCTGATCTGAACTAACAGGAAAACTGACAGCAGTAGTATGCTGACATCCTTTATATAGAACAGAATTAGTAGAGGTTGAAATACGTTGCCAATGGCTTTTGCAGCTATTTGATAACACTTGAATTTTGGGTTTCATTTCAGTAATATGAAGTGAGCTGAGAATCTTTGGTTTGTTTCTTCCCCACTAGACCCCTTCTGGTTCATCCCCTTCAACCTATTCTTTCGGAGCCCAGCCTCTTTCCCATTCCTGGCTCAATGTTCTAATCTTTGGGTGTCTCTACACGTGCAATTAATGTAACGTGATAAACTCCAGAGCTGTTTCAGCTGGAGTCAGCTGCTCCTGGGCACAGTGTCTACACTTGTGCCTGGGGCAGCAGCACTTTTTGCCAGGGTGGAGTAGCCCTGGGCTGGCAGCAGCCTTGGGGGTCAGCCATGGGCTCCTGGTGGAAGTGTCAGGTGGCGGAGGTGCATGTTGGGACATGAGAGTGCTGAAGTGTGGAGTTGTGTGGCTGACCCCCCTGAACCTGCTACCTCCTGAGCCTGCTCCACCCCCGCTCAAAGTGCTTCCATCCCAGTCACCAGCCACATGTGTTGCAGCTCAGTAAATGACCCTGTTGTAAGATAGTGCTGTCCCCAACAGTACTACCTTATGGTGGAGTTCATTAATTTATTGTGTCTTAATGCCAGCCAGCGCACATGTATACCATAATGCTTTACTGTGGAACTAATTGGTCAACTCTGCAGTAAAGTACACATGTAGATGCACCCCTGGTCTCCTAAATTACACTATCCTACTGTCCAGTCATCAGGCTTCTCATCCCAATACCACTGGTTTTGCTCAGTCACTCTGAATCTCTGTGTACTAGGCCCAGACTTTCCCATCACCAGTCTGATTCTTCTGGCCCAGCCAACCTGAATTTCTAATTCCCAATTTTCCACAACTCCCTGGCATTTTTTCTCCAGTTTCCTGATATGTGGGAAAACTGTGTGACAGTGCACCTTTGGGTTCCTGCCACTTTAAGGGCAGAGGCAGGCAGTTACCAGGTGCCTGATGAGGGCAGCCATTTTGGGAACACTAGGTATAAAAAGGCTGCAGTTTGCTGCTGCCAGCCCAGGTAGAAACATTGCCTGGCTGAGCATTATGGAACATCTAGAGGTGAGAGTAGGAGGCTCTTGGTCCTGGGCATGACCTAAAACTGCACCCTGCCAGGGAAGGGTGGTCTGGTGGGGCTCCTTGTGTCATAGGAGCCCCCAGGAAATGCCAGGCCAGTTACCACCCCAGTGAAAGGTGGGTTGGGGTGCCTTAACCCCAGCCCCCACTATCTGGTGGGTAATTCTGAGAGCAGAGAGAATAGTGGAGGCCAGGGATGCCCACATGTAGGCACCTGAGCCCAGCAGGGATGCAGATCCTGGAGACCCTGGAGCGGGTAGCGTGTATAGTGTTGGGAGGTCCCGCACAGAGTAAGGCTGAAGTTGGAGTAGGCCTGAAGGGCTGTGTGTGTGGGGGAGCTGAGTAGGGTTGAAGTGGGAGTAGGCCTGAAGGCCAGCACAAGGGCCAGCCCCGTGAGAAGTTGGTTGCAAGCATGAGACAGAGACCCCAGGGTGGGGCATAGTGTAGAGTTGCCTGGTGAGAGGCTTGGGGCAGAATTAGATCAGGGTTTGGCACAAGGCTGGACCATGGCTTCGAGAATGCCTGAGGCCCAAAAGGGAGGCATACACCCAATGGAAGGGAGGGGCTGTCACCAAGGAGGAATACTCTTCCTTGGCCCGTGAGTGTAGGAGCGCTATTAGGAAGGCCAAGGTGGGGGTGGAGCTCAGGCTAGTGACCAGGATTAAGGACAACAAAACGTCCTTCTTCAAATACATTGGGAGTAAGAAGAGGGCACCGGATAATGTAGCGCCCCTGATAGATTCAAATGGCAATCTTGTGGCTACGCCAGATGAGAGAGCTGAAATTTTTAACACGTTCTTTGCCTCTGTTTTCTTGGACAGGGACCAGGACAGCTCTCCCACCACAGGTAGGGGCAGTCTTGGGGATAGCACCGCCAGGCCTCGGGTCTGTGCAGGAGTAGTTAGGGATCTTCTGGAAGGGCTGGATGTTTTCAAATCTGCGGGCCCTGATGTCCTCCACCCACGGGTGTTGAGAGAGCTGGCGGGGGTCATTGCTGTGCCCTTGGCCCAGCTGTACGAGCGATCGTGGTCCACGGGGCAGGTGCCCAGAGATTGGAAGCTAGCTAATGTGGTCCCCATTTATAAGAAAGGGAGAAAGGAGGACCCAGGAAACTATAGGCCCATAAGCCTCACATCGGTCTTGGGGAAAATCCTTGAAATAATTATCAAGGATCACATCTGTGAGGGGTCAGCAGGGGAGATCATGCCCAGGGGAAATCAATATGGGTTCATCAAAGGCAGGTCCTGCCAGACCAACCTGATTGCCTTTTATGACCAGGTAAC
>NW_005842110.1:1281508-1282055 GCF_000455745.1 Alligator sinensis
CGAGGGGGTGGAAAACACGTTGTCCAAGTTTGCCAGTGACACCAAGATGTGGGGAGAGGTAGGCATGCTTGAAGGGAGAGAGAGGCTGCAATCAGATTTAGACAGACTATGGAAGTGGGCAGATGGTAATAGGATGGGGTTCAACGTAGATAAATGCAGGGTGCTGCGCCTGGGGAGAAGGAATCCACAGCATACATACAGGCTGGGGAGCTCCCCTCTTGAAAGCACAGAGGTGGAAAGGGATCTTGGAGCCATTTTTGACTCCAAGATGAACATGAGCCGTCAATGCCAGACCGCAGCCAGCAAATCCAACCACACCTTGTCATGCATCCAAAGATGTATCTCAAGCCAGTCCAGAGAAGTGATACTCCCCCTCTGTGACATTGGTCAGGTCTCAGTTGGAATACTGCATCCAGTTCTGGGCACCGCACTTTAAGAAGGATGTGGCCTGCCTTGAGAGGGTTCAGAGGAGGGCCACCCACTTGGTTGGAGGGCAACAGGGCAGGCCCTATGAGGAGAGGCTGAGGGACCTGAACCTGTTCAGCCT
>NW_005842110.1:1282065-1291910 GCF_000455745.1 Alligator sinensis
CTGCCTACAAACTCGTTAGGGGAGATCAGCAGCAAATAGGAAGGGCCCTACTCCCCCCAGCAGCACCTGGGGTGACAAGGAACAATGACCAGAAGCTGCTGAAGAATAGGTTCAGGTTGGAAATTAGGAGGCACTATTTCACTGTTAGGGTGGCTAGGATCTGGAACCAACTTCCTAGGGAAGTGGTCCTCGCTCATACCTTGGCTAAATTCAAAAGGAGGTTGGATGAACACCTGTCTGGGGTCATGTGATCCCAGCATGTGCTCCTGCCAGTGGTGGGGGGGCAGACTAGATGATCTGTTCAGGTCCCTTCTGACCCCCAACTACCATGAATCTACTATTGACTATGAAACTGTGTAGAATTGGGGAACTTGTGGGAACTGAAGGACTGCATGGTGAGGCCAGTATTTGAGTAACAAAGCCTGATGGCCCAAGGGGGGCCACTCAAGGAGGAGCAAGGGCAGTGGAGTGTGACCAAGTAATGGGCAGTATGCCAGAGGCCCTGGTGAGAGGGGGGTGGAATGGAAGAGGCCTACTGTGAGAGGGGAGGTGGTATGAATGAGTGGGTGTGTGGAGCCCAACTTTGGACTAGCTTAACTCTGATTTTGGACCAGGGAGTGATATTAATCTGGATGCCATCTGCAAGGTATGGGCTGCAGTGGCACCTCAGATAGCGCCCCCTGGCATCGGGGCAGGAAATGGGCAGTCTCCCGCATTATACCACCAGTTTATGGGAACTGCAAAGTCGTGGCAGGACAGACTGAGCAGGTTGCCCCACAGAGACAGGTGTGCGGATCGGCATGAGTCCTGGCCCTGACAGCTGCCTCCTGTCATACTATGACACTTGCACTGACACACCCTGAATTAAGCTGGTTACAATAAACATTGATTCACTTTTATCTTACCTTATCTTAAATTCTGTTTATATTCAGATACAGATTCATCAGACAGACCTGATTCATCAGACTATGCCCAAAGGGACGTCACAACAGCTACTCTGTACTTCACCTTTTCCTGGGATTCACAGAACTGCTAGGAACTAAAACCGGAAAAGATCAGATTTTCCACTGCTATATCCCAGGTGTAATACTTTATTCCTATGCAGAGTAAGAGTATAATGCTACCAAGCCAAATTTTTCCACTCCAGCTCACTTGGCACAAGTATAAAGTGTATGTCAAGAGGAAAGGTAGTGGGAAATGAAATGTATTTTCAGTTTGGCAGGTCTGTGTTTAAAGTTAATGTGACTTTTGAATCTTTTCACGCTCCACAGAAACACTCTTTTTGGACTACACACGGTCTGTGGGGTACAATGCGGTGTTGACAGATATGATTATATTTTGTAATTGGCACTAACTGGTGTCCAGTAAGATTCCAAGCTTGAAGGGTGGCATAGCTGCAGATACTTTTTCTAGAATCGTATTGTATGGTTCATTAAGAGGTATAGGTTGTAGCCATGTTGGCCTAAGGACATAGGCATACAAGGTTCTTTGGGTGAATCTGATATCTTTTATTAGACCAACTTAAATAGTTGGAAAAACTATTCATTCCACCCAGGAAGAGAACACACCAACTGCAGATGCTTCCTCAGCCTGACAAAGGGTTTATAAACCTGGAAGCTTGCTAAGAAAAAAATGTCCATTTAAGTTGGTTTAATAAAAGACATCAGATTCACCCAGGGAATCACATGATTGTTCTCCACATTAATGCCAATACTGTTTCTCACATATATCAAGTATATGGGAAAAGCACTAACAAACCCAGGCCAGCTCATATAAATAGCTCCATCTCCCTTTATTGTGTCTCTCACCTTCAAACCTGAAGTGGTGCACTTTTTCAAGCTGTTAATAAGAAAACATATTCATCTGATAGGAGGGACAGAGACAAAGCAGTTTCTGTGACTTTACTGGTGACTTGGCACTCTCAAACTTAAAAAGAGGAAATTGATGAATTCTTCAATTATGTTGTTTCTTTCCAGCATCTGAGAATACGTCAGATAACTTTCAAGATATGCTTGGACAAAACCCCCAGATCCCCACCCAGATTCAAACTGAATCTGCATCTGACTGGGGCATATGGCATTCCATCTTTATAGGCAGAACCCATACACCAGATCCAAACATCCCAGAGCCTTGAGGTGTTTGAAATTTGGATTTAGATCCACATTTTTTGAGCGTGGTAGCAAAACTATACTTCTATACTATGTTTGGCTTGGCATTGCCAATTACTAATAGGTAGGGTATTTAGTGGATTAACTCCAACTTGTTTCAACAGCAGATGGGCAACAAAATACCTTTGAGGACCTGAGCGCTAATAATCAAATATTCTTCCAAATTCTTATAGAGCCACCTACTGGTAAATTATGGTCTATGCAAGAATTAACATATGGATTAAAGTGTATGAGTTCTTCAATTCTTTTCCTTCAAAGCTGATCTTTTTTGTCTGTATATTCACTTGTTATCTCAGAATCTTTCATCCTAGAACTGAAATGGAAATCTCTCTCCCCTCTCTGACCCATGCCCTAAAGGATTCACTTCCAAGAAGGCCACTGGTACCTCAGCTCTCTTTATCCTTTTCCAGTTTCAAGATTTGCTTTCTCCCTTTCTAGAACTTCCACTCTGCAATTCATAAAATGGGACTATTTCCATGAACAGGTGACTGTGGCTTTTGTGGATTTGATTTCTTCAACTCACTAATTAGGACCTTAAGTGAATGTTGTGTGCTAATTTGCATAGGTAGACTTCTGCAAGATCTGAAAAGAGCTACTGATTAACAGTTACCCAAAATTGCCCAATGTTAATTTTTGTTTATGTGCTTGGCTTGAAAGAGCTATTCATTTCACCACCCCCTTTTTGGCACATATCTAACATTGGATCTCTTTGACACTGTCTAGATGAGGGGTGGGCAATTATTTGGGCCCAAGGAGCACATCGGGAGTTTTGGTGAATTGTTTTGGGCTGGGTCAGCGCCCCTCCTTCCCCCACAACAACTCACCAAAACTCTGTATGGGGCTTTCGGTGGGCAGAAAGTTGTTCAGGAGTAGGATGGGTAGGTGAGGCTGATGATCCAGTCGCTGCATGCCCAGCTCTTTGTGGGTATGGGAGTGTCTGGGGTGGGTGGGGGGCAGCGTTCCCTCTAAGCTGTGTGTGTATGCTGCCATACACAATAAACAATCATGCCATGCAAGGGGGTGCCAATGCTTCCCCCACTGCCGCCACCAGCTTCACATCCAGCCATGCACCACCTGCTCCAACCTGGCCACAGGCTGCTGCAGGAGGGGAGAGGAGCAGTTATACTGAGATACCCGTGCACTCCCAGCTAGGATTGCTCACAGATCACTAAACCTTAGAGGGAACATTGGTTGGGGGAGATGTGTGCACATATGTGTTGGGGCACTGCCCGGGCACTAGGTTCTGCCTGCTGGGGGTGATGAGAGGAGGGGGAGGTGGGGGGCACATGCAGCAGAGCTTGCCTCGGTGCTGCAGTCTGTGGCTGCCCATGTGGTACTCTGTATGGAGCTGAGCCCCACCTGGGGCAGCCCACACCACACTCCCACCTGCTCCCTCTGGCCCATCCTTGGCTCCGGCCCTGGCCCCAGCCCTAGCCCCAGCCCCAACTAGCGCTCAGCTTCTGGTGGGGCTGCTCCCAGCGCTACTGCAGCTAGCTGGATGCTGCTCTGTTCCCCTTGCCTCCAGATGGAGCTGCCTGGCTGAAGCTTCCCTGCCCACAGAGCAGCACAGCAGGGGCAGGAGCGGGAAGAGGAGCCACTGCTGGAGGTAAAGGGAGCAGAGCAGCACCCAGCCTGCTGCAGCTGCACTGAGAACAGTCCCGCCATAAGCTGCATCTGTTGGCTGGGCCCGGGACCCGGACCAGCAGGGCTGTCCTGCTCCCCTCACCTCCAGCAGCACCTCCTGTCTCTGCTGTGCCACTCTGGGCCGGCAGGCTGGGGGGGAAACTTCAGCTGGGTTGCTCCTGCCACAGTGTGTGGGGTTCTGGCTCCAGCTCCCAGTCACCTTCCACCTGTTCTGTCTGCCTGCAGGTGGCTGCTCATTGTGCTGGGTGGGTGGAGCGGGTGGAAGGCAGCCGGGAGTTGGAGCTGGAGCTCCTTGCATTGAAGCAGGAGCCACTCAGCTGAAGCTCCTCCTCCTTTCCCTCCCCCCAACTCGGAGTGGTGCATCAGGGACAGGAGCAGGAGCTCCAGCTGGAGGCAAGGGGAGCAGAACAAACCTCTGGGCTGGGCCCTGGCCAGTATGTGCAGCTTTTGGTGGGGCTGTTCTCAGCGTGACTATGGCCGACCAGCTGCTACTTTGTCCCCCTTGCCTCCAGCAGCCACTCCTCCTCCTATTCCTGCTCCTGCTGTGCCACTCTGAGCAGGCAGGCAAGGGGGGAGGAAAGCTTCAGCCAGGTAGCTCCTGCTGGAGGTGAGAGAAACAGAGAAGCACTGGGAGCAACCCCGCCAGAAGCTGTGTGCACTGGTTGGGGCCCAGGCTGGTGGGCATGGGCTGTCCCAACAGGAGTGGGTGTGACTGGCCCCATGCAGAATGCCATGGGGGCAGTCATGTAGTGGATCCAGTCAGTTGGTGGGCTGGATCTGGCCTGTGGGCAGCATTTTGCCCACCCCGATCTAAATTGTTGCATGGGATCTAAAAAATAAACTTGCACTCTTAAGTTGTGTGTGAAATATGTTGAATTTATCTACTGCTCCTTTTCTGTTTAATTTGTAATCTAATATAGCTGAAACTAATATTAAAAATATTTCATTTTTGCTGATATGTGCATACAATGTAGGTTAGGGAGGTGAGTACATTTTTTTTTTTATGCTAGGGCTAGTTCATTTTCATAGCAACTTTTCAAGGCTTGTTTAGCAATTTCTGAATAGAAAGGCACACCATGTAGCCCTTACTTATGTAATTCAATTAAAGTCAGTGACTTTGTGGCAGGCTGAACTATCACATAAGGAGAAAACTAAGCAGCCAGCTCAGCTGTTAATTCTCTCTGAGGCTGCTGAAAGTGGGAGAGGTCCGTAAAATCTTGTCCCAGTTCCTTTCAAGAAGAGAGGTAGCATCCAAGAAGTTTATTAGGCTGGGGGAGGACTAAGAGGAGACCTCCTCCAGAAAAACACCTGAGGGAAAAAAAGACTAGATTGTTGAGGTGACTGTGGGGTCAGGGGAATGGAGGAATACTAACTTTCAGTGTAGAGGTCTGCTGCCCACTCTGTGAGTATATTTGGGAGAAGGACATGAGAGATTGGCCATACTTGTGTTTGCTCCCCCTCTAGGATAACACCACCCCTGAGAGTCAAGGAATTTAGTCCTGCCTTACTGTCCTTTTCCAGAAATTTTTGAAGCCCAACTTGAGGAGCTGCCTGGCTACTTTAGGAAACAGAAATGATCCTTGTCTTGGAGCAATTTTTTAAAGACCAATGGAAAGTGTCTGGCATGAACACCCAATACACTGATGTGGTAGTATTAACCTTTGTGTTACCACACCAATCTGTCCAGCAGATGGCACTAAAGGATTGCTAAGCTCAACCAACCCAGAGTGAACACGAAACATATGACACACCAATTTAACTTAACTAAAATATATATTTTTATTAATACATGAAATGTTATATTGGTAATTTCTATATGGAGGGAGAAAACATTTAGATCAGTGATTTCACATTCACTCCAGGGTTTTTCCACCTCAGGTACCAATGGTCAATCAGTAGTTGTGAAGATAGAGGGTGGCTATCTAGGTGATCTTCTGGCTGGCACGATTCAGATGTTGTTGGTCAGATGATGATGATGATGACGACAACACACACTTACCTCCTCTTTCTGCCTCCTTTTATGTTTTTTTCTTTAACTTCACTCCTCTGATGACTCTTCATTCCTGTGTACCATTGATTGGTTTCCCTGTGGTCATCATACTGTTCACGTTCTATCCTCTCAGCATCCTTTGTTCCAACAAACCCATCACATCTTAATTTGGTCTTTTACCGGTGTCTTCATTTGGGCATGCCTCAGCCTCCTAATTAGGTCCATCCACCAAAACTGGAAATCCCAAGGGCTCTGCAGTTGGGCACTGTCTAATTGGTCCCCTATCTTTCATTAAGATATCCAATCATCCCATCCCTCTGATTCAGTCAGTTAGTGCCAAGTTCAGTTAATTTAAGCTAATAACAA
Organism: Alligator sinensis; assembly: GCF_000455745.1. Lineage (NCBI taxonomy): Eukaryota > Metazoa > Chordata > Crocodylia > Alligatoridae > Alligator > Alligator sinensis. The sequence goes on from NW_005842110.1 coordinate 1,288,234, forward strand.
GACCCACATCCTACATGCCTATGCTGATAATACTAGAATATAAGCTGCCTTCTTATACTGATAGTTCTAAAACATAAATGAGCCCAAGGCCATAGCGGACAATGCAGATACAGAATGCAAAAAGTTCAAATAATACTATAATTCACAACTCAAGCAGGTCCAACTAAGGCTAAATATAACAAGCTACACTAACATTTGCACTGAAACATGGCTGGGGAAAAATTTCTTAGGAAGACCAGAGGCATAGCTAGCAATTTTTGTACCTTGGGCAGAGATGTGGGAGAACTTACCTGACCCTGGGTGCTCCCTGTACGTGGACTGTTGTCTCTGCCATGGTGCTGTCTCTAAATTGGCACCTAGAGTTGGTACCCTGCTTGTCCCTTCCTAGTTACACTACTGAGAAGGACTGAGGGAGTCTGCTAGTACAGTCAGAATTACTTCATTATGCAGAGGGGAGGACATAGAACAATTTATTACTGGGTTTGAATAAATAGCAATAATATGTACCTGGCTTAAGGCTATTCCCCTGTCAGCAGAAAAGGTTTTGGAAGGAATTTTTTCTGTGAGCAAGATGCCAATAGATGAATGCACAACTGTGAAGGAGTGTGTACCCGCTGCCACTTGACCAGGAGATCACGCGCCGCTTTCGCCCGGGCCCCAGATCTCGCACACCCGGGCTTTGCGGATGCGCCCCGGAGTTTACCCTGACTGGTATCAAGGGGGACCCAAAAACTCGCCTGCCACGACTTTGATGACGTCTTCAGTGGGGGGTCTTCCCTTGGGGTATCCCCTGGTGCTGACGCGTTCCTCCGCGGGCAATCTCGGGGCTCCGCCCTCCCCGCCCCCCCGGCCATTCGCCACCTTAGGGTCTTCCTATTCCGGCCTCTACTCCGTCCTCGCCCTGCCTCCCTCTTGCCTCAAATCTCTGGCCGTCAACAGCGGTACTTGGGCCGGGCGTACCCCCAGCAGAGCCGCCGATTTGGCCCCTCCCCCTCTGGGGTGCCTCTGCCCTATTTGCTGCTCCTACCGGTGACGCCGCGGTTACCCTCACCATCGGCTCCGCGGTATGGGGCCCAGCCAGCCCCTTCCTGGGTACTGCTGCCAGACCTGCCGCCGGCTCCGCTGCTGGCTTCCCCACTGGCTGTGCCCCACCTCACGGAGCTGGCTCTTCCCCTCCACGTGCTGCTACCGGCTGCGCCGCTGCACTGCTCACAGCCATCCTCGTCAGTTTCCTCCTCCATCCCGCCCTCGGTGGGTGGCGGCTGCTTCCCCGCTTGCTGGGGCTCCGCGCTCCAGCTCTCTCCTCTCAGCCGCCCCATTGCCTTTTGTTTCTCCCGGCCAGTGTGCCCCACCCCCGCCGCTCAGCCGCAGCCGGATAAATGCCCGGCTGATGACCTGCGCCGGCCGTGCCGGCGCGTGGACTTCCTTTGGCCCCTCCGGCCCTGCGGGAGGTAAGCAGGATCCTTTGCCACCATGGGGGTCTCCCGGCGTCCCTGCTCCCCTGGGACACAACCCCCCCCTCAAGATGCCTTGGGGCGCTCCTATTTTACCTTTCCGGGGTTCATCGGGGGAGTTGTCCGCCTTGTTTGTCTGCAGTCCCCTTGCTTCGCCCGAGTTGCTGCTGTTGCAACTAGACAGGAAGTCCGCCACAGTGTTTGATTTCCCAGGCCTGAACATGATTTGGAACTTGTAAGGCTATAGGGCCAATGCCCATCGGGTGATCCGGGCATTATCAGTCCTGGCAGTGCTTAGCCATCGGAGCGGGGCATGGTCTGTTACTAGCTTGAATTCTTGGCCCATTAAATAATATCAGAAACGGTCCACGGCCCACTGAATGGCCAAACATTCCCTCTCTATTGTGGCGTACCTCTTTTCTGCCGGCGTCAACTTGTGGCTGGCATATGCTATTGGTCTCTCAATTCCTTCCTCCTCCTGTGTGAGGACGGCCCCCACTGCCGTTTCGGACGCGTCCGTCTGTAAAACGAAAGTTTTTCTAAAGTTAGGAGCGTGCATTATCATGTCCTCGCAGAGGGCCTGTTTTAATTTTCTAAAGCATTGTTCCATCTGCTCCGTCCACATTACCGCCCCGTTCTTCCTCCCCTTCAATGCCTCTGTCAAGGGAGCCGTCAGTTCCGAAAAGTGGGGCACGAACCTCCGGTAATAGTTGGTCAGCCCCAGGAATGATCAGAGCTGACGGCAATTTTGAGGGGCTGGGAAATTCCGTAACGTCTCTACCTTGTCGGCCAGGGGTCTGATAGTGCCTCTACCCACCAGGAATCCTAGGTATTTCGTCTCCCTTTTCGCTAAGGCGCATTTCTGCGGGTTTGCTGTAAGCCCGGCCCGCCGCAGCTCCAACAACACGGCCCGGAGGGCCTGCTTATGGTGCGTCCACGTTGGTGAGTATATAATAATGTCGTCGATGTAGGCTGCCGCGTACCCTGCATGGGGGGCCAGCAGTTGGTCCATCAACCGCTGGAAAGTTGCGGCCGCCCCATGTAACCCGAAGGGCATCCTTACGAATTCATATAGGCCTCAGGGCGTGCCGAAGGCTGTCTTTGGCCGGTCGGCCGGGGCCACTGGAATTTGCCAGTATCCCTTGGCCAGGTCCAGCGTTGATATATATTGGGCTCCTCCGATTCTCTCTATTAACTCATCTACCTGGGGCATGGGGAATGCGTCGAAGGCTGCCAGTGCGTTTAACCTTCTGTAATCAACGCATAGTCACAGCGCCCCGTCTGGCTTTCACACAGGGACCAATGAGCTTCTCCAAGGGCTTCGGGAAGGTCTCACCACTCCCAGTTGCAGCATGGAGTCCACCTCCTCCCGCATGGCGTCTAGCAAGTGGTGCGGAATGGGCCTCTGCTTCTCCCTTACTATAGCCCCGGGAGGTGTCTTAATGGTATGCATTGTGCTGTGGACCCACCCCGGCTCTTTACGGAACACATCCCGGAATTCCTGAATTACCTTCCGTGTTTCCTGCTTCTGTGGTTCAGACAAGTCTTCCCCTATCTCGATCAGCTGCTCTACCCTGCCAGACAGTGTCACGTCTCGCTGTGGCCCTTGGGGCCCCAAATCCTCCCCTTCCGTCTCCCCGAAGGTTACCCAGCCCGTCGGTTCTTTCCATTCCCGCAGCAAATTTACGTGGAAGATTTGTTTCTCTCGGCGATGTCCTGGCCGGTGCACTTCGTAGTCCACAGGCCCGACTCGCCGGAGAATCTCGAAGGGGCCTTGCCATTGTGTTAGGAACCGGCTCGTGGACGTGGGTAATAACACTAGTACTCGCTGCCCAGGTTCGCAGGCCCGCTCCTTGGTGTTGTCGTCGTATCTCTCCTTCTGCCGCGCCTGGGCGTTTCTCAAATTCTCGCGAGCTATGTTCTGGGCCATTCGTATCCTCTGTTGAAAAGGCTGGTGATACCCTGCTGGGTCCTGCAGGCCCCCGGCGTCCCTCTCCCACTCTTCTCGGAGGACCTGCAGCCATCCCCTCGGGCGATGCCCGAGGACTAGCTCGAACGGGGAAAACTTCATGGAGTCCTGGGGGTACCTCTGAGCGAGAATAGGACTAACGGCAACAGTAAATCCCACTTCAGAGGATCTTCTTGGATACATCGTTTCAATACCCTCTTTAGGGTCCCATTAAGGCGTTCCACCAGCCCGTTGGTTTGGGGGTGGTACACCGA
>NW_005842110.1:1292987-1293239 GCF_000455745.1 Alligator sinensis
GGCCTCACCATGGAGGCAGGTCACCGTCACTGGTGGGGCCTCCCTTCCCTCTCGCCGTCAGACTATGTCGGCTCTTACCATAGATTGGGCGCACCCGGAGTCAAGAGTGGCCCGTACCGGCCAGCTGTCCACCCAGGCTTTCACGGTTGGGCGGCTCCATGTTGCATTTCCCTCACAACTGGTGTAGCTGCAGTCCATAGGTTCCCCCACCTCCACACTGCGGCGCCGGTCAGGGAAGCCTCTGGATTGGGG
>NW_005842110.1:1293868-1309100 GCF_000455745.1 Alligator sinensis
TCCTCCCCTACACCCCGGCCATTCGCCACCTTAGGGTCTTCCTATTCTGGCCTTTACTCCGTCCTCGCCTTGCCTCCCTCTTGCCTCAAACCTCTGGCCATCAACAGCGGTCCTCGGGCCGGGCGTACCCCCAGCAGAGCCGCTGACTTGGCCCCTCCCCCTCCGGGGTGCCGCTGGCCTCTTTGCTGCTCCTACCGGTGATGCCACGTTTACTCTCACCAGCGGCTCTGTGGTATGGGGCCCAGCCAGCCCCTTCCTGGGTACTGCTGCTGGCCCTGCTGCTGGCTCCGCTGCTGGCTTCCCCACTGGCTGTGCCCCACCTCACGGAGCTGGCTCTTCCCCTAAATGTGCTGCTCCCGGCTGCGCCGCTGCACTGCTTGCAGCCGTCCTTGTCAGTTTCCTGCCACGTTTACTCTCACCAGCGGCTCTGTGGTATGGGGCCCAGCCAGCCCCTTCCTGGGTACTGCTGCTGGCCCTGCTGCTGGCTCCGCTGCTGGCTTCCCCACTGGCTGTGCCCCACCTCACGGAGCTGGCTCTTCCCCTAAATGTGCTGCTCCCGGCTGCGCCGCTGCACTGCTTGCAGCCGTCCTTGTCAGTTTCCTCCTCCGTCCCACCCTCGGTGGGTGGTGGCTGCTTCCCTGCTTGCTGGGGCTCTGCGCTCCAGCTCTCTCCTCTCAGCCGCCCCGTTGCCTCGGCGGGGCCGCCTTTTGTTTCTCCCGGCCAGCGTGCCCCACCCCCGCCGCTCAGCCGCAGTCGGATAAATGCCAGGCTGACGACCTGCGCCGGCCATGCCAGCGCGTGGACTTCCTTTGGCCCCTCCGGCCCTGCAGGAGGTAAGCAGGACCCTTTGCCACCACGGGGGTCTCCCGGCATCCCCGCTCCCCTGGGACAGACTGATTCTGCAGACATTCCAAATTAGTGGGAAGACCTAATGGCAGTGGTGCTAGGCAGTGCAAATAACTCCAGAAACCCCTCTCCCCACTTCCCCCCCCATGTAAGAATAGGCCTGTCTAACTAACTTGGTAAGGTGCTTGAGTTCAAGAACCTGAGGAAAGAAAAGATGGAGAGCAGCAAAGTAAGGACCCTGGACTTCCTAAAAGCAGACTTCAACTCGCTCAGAGAACTCACAGGCAGGATCCCCTGGGAAGCCAGTTTGAGGGGGAGAGGAGTCCAGGAGAGCTGTACTTCAACAAAGCCTTACTGCTAGTGCAGGAAAAAACCTACAAATCTTGATGTGTAGGAAGACTAGCAAGTATGGCAGAATACCAGCCTGGCTTAGCTGGGAACTCTTCTGTAAATTAAATCACAAAAAGAAAGCTTATAAGAAGTGGAAACTTGGACAAACAACAGGGGAGGAATTTTAGAGTATTTCTCAGGCATGCAGGGATGAAGTCAGGAAGGCCAAAGAGCAATTGGAGTTGCAGCTAGCAAGGGATGTGAAGGGTGACAAGAAGAATTTCTACAAGAATGTCATTAACAAGAGGAGGATCAGGGAAAGTGTGGGTCCCTTACTGAATGGGGGAGGCAACCTAGTGACAGAGGATGCAGAAAAGGCTGAAGTGCTCAATGCCTTTTTCACCTCAGTCTTTACAGGCAGGGTCAGCTCCCAGACTACTACACCTGGAAGCACAGGTTGGGGAGGAGGTAAGCAACCAACAGTTGTGAAAGAACAGGTTAGGGACTATTTGGAAAAGCTGGACATATACAAGTCCATGGGGCTGGATGGGACGCACCCAAGGGTATGGAGGGACTTGGCTAATGTGATTGCAGAGCTGCTGGCCACCATCTTTGAAAACTCATAGTGATTGGAAGAGGTCCCGCATGATTGGAAAAGGGCATTCATAGTGCCCATATTTAAGAAAGGGAAAAAGGAGGATCCATGGAACTACAGACCAGTCAGCCTCACCTCAGTCCCTGGAAAAATCATGGAGCAAATCTTCAAGGAATCCATTTCTAAGCACTTGAAGGAGAAAAAGGTGAGCAACAGTCACCATGGATTCATCAAAGGCAAGTCATGCCTGACCAACCTGATTGCCTTCTATGATGACATGACTGGCTCTGTGGATGTGGGAAGACCAGTGGATATGATATACTTTGATTTTAGCAAGGCTTTTGATATGGTTTCCCACAATATTTTCACAGGCATGCTAAGGAATTATGGGCTGGATGAATGGACTGTAAGCTGGATGGAAAACTGGCTAGATCATCAGGCTTAGAGACTAGTAATCAATGGCTCAGTGTCTAGTTGGCAGTCAGTATCAAGTGGAGTGCCACAGGGGGTCAGTCCTGGGGCCAGTTTTGTTCAATATCTTTATCAACGACCTGAAAGATGACATAGAGTGCACCCTCAGCAAGTTTGTAGATGACACCAAGCTGAGGGGAGTAGTAGATATGCTGGAGGATAGGGTTAGGATTCAGAGAGACCTAGACAAATTGGAGGATTGGGCCAAAAGAAATCTCATGAAGTTCAATAAGAACCTGTGCAAGGTTCTGCACTTAGGTTGGAACAATCCTATGCACCAGTACAGGCTGGGCACTGACTGGCTGGGCGGCAGCTCTTCAGAAAAGTACCTGTGGATTACAGCGGACAATAAGCTGTATATGAGCCAGCAGTGTGCCCTTGTTGCCAAGAAGGTGAAAGGCATACTGGGCTGCATTGGTAGGAATGTTGCCAGCAGATCGAGGGAAGTGATTATTCCCCTCTATTCAGCACTGGTGAGGCCACATTTGGAGTACTGTGTTCGGTTTTTGGCCTCCCACTACAGAGATGTAGACAGATTGGAAAGAGTCCAGTGGAGGGCAATGAAAATGGCTTGGGGGCTAGAGCACATGACTTATAAGGAAATGCTGAGGGAACTGGGCTTATTTAGTCTAGAGAAGAGGAGACTGAGGGGATTTAATAGCAGCCTTCAACAGTTGAGACAACTGACAACTGGCACCCAGGAAAAAGCAAACTTGCTAAATGGGTACTTTGCATCAGTTTTCCACCAGTCCCATGGGACACCCCTGCCCACTACAGGACAGGGAGGCCCGGGTGAGGGAGATTCCTTACCCTCCCTCAAAGCTGACCTCGTGAAGGAACACCTTGGGAGGCTGGATACCTTCAAGTCAGCCGGCCCTGACAGTTTACACTCCAGGGTACTTAAGGAGCTGGCAAGCATCGTAGCCCAGCCCCTGGGCTATGATCACCTCTTGGCAAAACTGGCAAACTGCGGCCTTGGCCTCACCACGATCTGCTGGCTGGGAATTGGCTCCGCAGTAGAACCCAGAGGGTGGTGATAGATGAAAGTCAATCATTGTGGTGCCCTGTGACCAGTGGGGTCCCTCAAGGCTCTGTCCTAGGGCCTATACTATTTAACATCTTCATCAATGATGTAGACATTGGTGTCAGGAGCGGACTGGCCAAGTTTGCCGATGACACCAAACTCTGGGGTAAAGCGGCCACACCTGAGGACAGATCCAGACAGACCTTGACAGGCTCAGGAAATGAGTGGATGAGAACCTGATGGTGTTTAACACCAAAAAATGCTAGGTTTCCTTGAGAGGAAAAACGTGCAGCATGCTTATAGGCTCGGCAGTGCTACGCTGGTTAGCACTACAGATGAAAGGGATTTGGGGGTCATGATTGACTACAAGATGAACATGAGCCTTCAATGTGATGCTGCAGCTAGTAAAGCAAGCAAAACACTGGCTTGCATCCACAGGTGCTTCTCAAGCAAATCCCAGGACATCATTTTCCCATTGTACTTGGCCTTGGTGAGGCCGCAGCTGGAGTATTGAATCCAGTTTTGGGCTCCACAATTCAAAAAGGATGTGGAGAAGCTTGAGAGAGTGCAGAGGAGAGCCACGCGCATGGTCAGAGGTCAGGAAAACAGACCTTATGATGACAGGCTGAGAGCACAGGCTCAGGTGGTGACCTGGTGGCCACCTATAAGTTTATCAGGGGTGCTCACCAAGATCTGGGGGAACGTCTGTTCACCAGAGCACCCCAAGGGATGACAAGGTCAAATGGTCACAAACTCCTCCATGACCATTTCAGGCTGGACATAAGGAAGAACTTCTTTACTGTCTGAGCCCCCAAGGTTTGGAATAGACTGCCGCCGGAGGCGGTTCAAGCACCTACTTTGAATGCTTTTAAGAGACATTTGGATGTTTATCTTGCTGGGATCCTATGATCCATGCTGACTTCCTGCCCCTGGGGCAGGGGGTTGGACTCAATCTTCTGAGGTCCCTTCCAGCCCTAATGTCTATGAAATCTATGAACTACCTGAAGGGGGGTCAAAAGAGGATGGAGCTAGACTGTTCTCAGTAGTGGAAGATGACAGAACAAGGAACAATGGTCTGAAGTTGCAACAAGGGAAGTTTAGGTTAGTTTTAGGAAGAACTTTCTCACTAGGAGGGTAGTAAGCTACTGGAACAGGTTACCCAGAGAGGTTGTGGACTCTCTATCCTTGGAGGTTTTTAAGACCCAGGTAGACAAAGGCTTGTCTGGGATAAACTAATTGGGGCTGGTCCTACTTTGAGCAGGGGGTTGGACTAAATAACCTCCTGAGATCTCTTCCAACTCTAATTTTCTATGATTCTATCATTCTAAGCCAGAACTCCAAAGAACAATATCGCAGTCTCATCAAAGTTCCTGATGAAAATGAGGAAAGAAGTTGGTACGTGCATCCAAGAGCAGCAATCACACACTGATGTAGATGTGGCAGGTTCACAAAGTTGTATATGGTGGTCCACCAGGCACTATTACTTTAAGGACTTATCTAGCTGCTGTTAAAACTTTAGGAAGGATCAAGAGACCAAGACAAGGTTGGCAAACTGATCTAGAGAAAAATCATTTTAGCACACCATACACAATGGATGAACTTGATACTGGAATAAGTTACTTGAAGAATGGCAAAGCAGCTGGACTCAACAACATATGCATGGAGCAGATCAAACACTTTGGGCATCTATACATGTGCTCTGGGGGTAGGGTGGGGGTGCTTTAATTAGAGCAGATCTGAGAGCTGCTCTAATTAAAGTACCCATAGTGTCATGTGTATTCGGCATCCCATGCTTCAAAATGGCAGCAGGGATGCTTTAACTAAAGCTCATTCAATGATCTTTATTAAAGTCCCTGCGCCTGCCGGGTCTCAAGGAGGTGCTCACGTGGCACCTTGGCACATGCTCCTAATGCTGGCCACTGCGTAAGCTCTAGTGGTCTTAGAGAGATCCCGCGATCTTCTCAAGAGAAGCCCAGAGACTCACCTGCTATGACTTTGATTTTTCTTTCAGTGGTGGGCTTCCCTTTCATGATCTCCTTTCAATCCACTGCACCCCCTGACATGGGGCTCTGCCTCCCCTACACCCCAGCCATGCGCCAGCCTTCAGGACGGTCAGTTAGTGTTGGTGTGGCCTGCCCTCCAGGGTTGACTTTCCCTGCTCTCCTTGTCGGCTGAGTTACCATTGACTCCACCCAGCCGCTGATTCTCCGGGACGTTTGGGCTGTCCCTGCTCTTCTGCTGGGTCCCTGGCTATAGCCTGGCTGCTTTCAGGGTCTCCCGGCTGCTCCTCCCTTGGAGTGCTGCCTGCAGTCCCAACCCTTGCCTCAGGGTCTCTTCAGGTGGTCTCTGGTAGCAACGGGGAAAAAAAAGGAAGAAATTAACAGAAGAAAGGGGTATGTGGGGAGTTAGGGCTGTGACCCACTCCCATTCACTGTCCCAGTGCCGGTGTACCCAGCTGTCCCCTGGCATCGTCCTGGCTCCCTTCTCTCATCTTGCCCCTCCATTGAGTCCGTCTCCAGGTCCCTCGTTGGCTGCTGGCATTGTCTGCATCCGTCATGGGAAGCACCTCCATCCTCCACTCCCTGTGGTGCTCTTCCAGTGTTCTTCCTGGTGCCGGCTTTTTTTCCTGCTGGGCGGCGTCCTGGGATGATGCCACCCACCCATGCCAGCTCCAGCCAGAAATAAGCGTGGCTTACAAACCACGTGGGTCCTTCACACTGGCACAGCTCGTTTGCCTCTCCCTGGCCTGAAGCTGGTAAGTTTGCCCTGGTTTCAGGGCTTTTCTTGTAGGGACAGGCTGTCCCTGTCTTGAGTCCTACTATGGGAGGGGTCTCTTTTCCCCCCGGTTTTTGTCCCCCTGGGACAGCCCCGGAGGCTGCTGGAGCATGCTAATTAGCACACTCCAGTAGACTCTCAGCAGACTTGATTAATGGAGTCTGCTCCAATGCTAATTCGCACATGTCAGAGCAGAGGTCCATCACCTGTATAGGTGCCTTTTGGTCCTGCAACCAAGTTATGGGTACTATGCTTTTTAAACGATTGTTCATCAATCCTTAGATTACCTAAATTATGGTGACAAGTGGGCAAATCCTGCATTAGCCAAATACTAAACATCACCCAGCATATAGAAGATGGATTTGAGAAAGGGACTTGACTATCATCTAGTGAAGCTCATCTGATCTGTTTTGGAGAACAGATGTTTTTACATAGAACTGTTCAACAAAACAGCATCCCACAGGGTAGTGTACTAGCACTGATCCATTTTGACATATCAAAGACCAACCCATACAGAGTAATACAAGGATCTTCATATATGTTGATGATCTGTGCATCACATCGCAGGAGAAGGACTTTGCCCACGTCAAGAACAGACTGACATGTACACTGAGCAACCTGTCAGATTACTACAATAAGAACCAGCTTTGTGCCAACCCAACCAAGATGCAGGTCATAGCTTTTCACATATGCCATAGAGAAGCCGAGTGGAAATTAATCATTATTTGGGATGGAATCCTGCTGACTAATTACCTGAACCCTGTGTACTTGGGGATTACATTGGACTGAACACTTACCTTCAATGCACATGTAGAGAAGACAAAAGGGAAAGTCAGCACACACAGCAACATATTTTGAAAGTTGGTCACCTCAAAGTGGGGAGCAAACCGAGCTACATTATGAACTACTGTGGTTGCCTTGTATTACTCCATTGCAAAGTATGCACGTCCAGGATGAGAACGATCAGTTCATGCCAAGAAAAAAGATCCAATTCTAAATGACAGGATGTCTAAAGCCAACACCAAAGGATAGCCTGTACTTACTGGCTGGCATTGTACCACCTGATATCAGAAGAAAGGTAGTGAGGCAAAAAGAAAGATCACAGCAAATGGAAGACCCCAGGCATCCACTCTATGGTCCCATACAAGTAACTAAATGGCTTAAAATGTGAAAGAGTTTTATGGCTGGTGTTGTGCCGTTGGACACAATGGCTGATAGGGTGCAACTGAGGTTATGGAAGGAAAGATTACAGGTAATCATGCACTCTGAAATGGACCTAGAAGCCCAGGAGTATCTTCCAGGAGGGGTGGATCTAAATTGGCCAACATGTTGATGCCTGAATAGCCTGCACGTGCAAACTAGATGATCAAAACCAAGTATGGTCAAATGGGGCTACTCTGACACAAATACATGCGAGTGCAGTGAAGTGCAGGCTATGGAGCACTTGCTTGTTTGCTGACTCCTTGGTGAGACCTGTATGAAGGAGGATCTCACTATAGCAAGAAAAGCATAATCACTTCTGCTCAATTCTGGAAAAACATCTACTTTATGACAAGAACACAAGAAGAAGAAAAAGAAGCAACGAATCAGGGGGAAACCATCATATATTTATTAAGTGGTATAAAAACTATGTACCTAGTAGAGAAGGGGAAAGTGCCATTTATGTGCTAATACTACAGTCAGGCAGGGTCTAAAATATGGGATTGTTTTGGCAAGAAGTGGAAGGTTCCTGACCTTTGTTATATACCTCAGGAGAAATCCTTCCCAGAGGGAGGGTGCCCAGCTCCCATTACGCTGAATGGTGAGGTGGTAAAAGCACTACTGGCTGCCCCAACTGCTCCAATGATTCTAAAAGTCTGGACTAAGAATAAATATGCCAGAAAAAGAGGTCAGACATATGAATTTTATACTGGAGGTGAGAATTTTTGAAAGCTCAAATAGAGAAAAGGTAAGGCTTTCTCTAGGATCTTCAGTGTTTCTTGGAATTGACTATCTAGGGGTCACTGGAGGAGATCGTTGTTTTGTCACCATTCCACGCTTGCATCTATTAGTGATTTAACCTAACACAGTTATTATGTGTTCTTTTCTCTGAACAAATAAGTGTGCCTTCAGGCACTTCAGAAAGCCACCTGAACCTTCAGATCTTCACAACCCAGACTTTTTTTCTGAACTATAATTCAAATTGATGTTTCAAAAGTTAGCCTGCGAATAGTCTTGTTGCAAAAAAAAAGGGAAGTGTTCAACACCTACTGGCATGTACATGCAGCAAGCTGTTCATGATGGACTAAATACGATGTACTATAACAAGAACGGACATAAAATGAGCAGAGAATAGAGAATAAAACTTCCATGATAACCAGGTAGTACCTTACTGCCATCTGACTTCACCATTTAGCATAAGCCTGGGTATAGTGTACTGGCAGACTCTATCTGTTTACTTTTAAACCTAGAAGAGGGATGTGGGGAATGAGACACGTGGGAGGAAAAAAACCAGCTGGCTTTAATTAACTGTTAATCCCCACAAAAGCTCCTGATGGAGGGAAGGTTCCAAGGTCTAAAAAACCAGACCCAGCTCACTCTGGGGAGGAAAAGGAGGGTCGATATTCAAGGATACTGATATGCCAAGAAGGCTGTTCCAGATGATACTGAATTGGGGAAAAGCTGGGCTCAAAGTTGGAGCTTGCCTTGCCAGGGGATTTTATATTTTCTGGGAAGAGAAAATAATTTAAGCTTAAAATACTTTATGGTGATTAAATATTGTTTCACCCTTCTTAAGAACAATTGTACTCTTTCTGGTTTCCTTCCCCTCTGTGGTGGTCAAGCTGTCTTGGTTCAAGAGGCAATAGCTTTGTGATAGGGTTAGACCTTGTGATTGGCTATTTGGCACTCAACTCAGAGAGGCAGTAGGATTGCAAAAGTGATTGCAATTCATCTAAATCTCCCTAGACCTTTGGCTACTGGGACCAGACCAGTACCCAAGTGGTATCTTGGAGCAGCTTCAGGCATGCTTCATGGCACTCTCCCAAGAGACAGATCATAGAATCATAGACAATTAGGGTTGGAAGGGACATCAGGAGGTCATTTAGTCCAACCCCATGCTCAAAGCAGGACCAGCCCCAACTAGATCATCCTTGCCAAGGATTTGTCCAGCTGTGTTTTGAAAACCTCCAAGGCTGGAGCTTACACCACCTCTCTGGGTATCCTCTTCCAGTGTTTTACTACCTTTCTAGTGATAACATTCTTCCTAATACCTAACCTAAACTTCCCTTGCTGCAACTTGAGACTTACTCCTTGTTCTGTTATCTGCCACCACCAGCTCCATCTTCTTTCACCCCTTCCCCCCCACCCCGGTCAGGTAGTTGAAGGCTCCTATTAAGTCCCCTCTCAGTCTCCTCTTCTTCAGACTAAATAAGCCCAGTTCCCTCAATCTCTCCTCATAAGTCATGTTCCGCAGCCCCCGAACCATTTTCATTGCCTTCGACTGGACTCTCTCCAGCTTGTCTGCATCCTTTGACCTAAGTACCTGGCAATACAGCCCAGTATGCCATTAGCTTTCTTGGCAACAAGGGCACACTGCTGACTCATATTCAGCTTCTTGCCCATTGTAACCCGCAGGTCCTTTTCTGCAGAGCTGCTGCACTGCAAGTCAGCCCCCAGCCTGTACTAGTGCATGGACTTGTCCTGTCTGAAGTGCTGGACTTTGCACTTGACCTTGTTGAACCTCATGAGATTCCTTTTAGCCCAACCCTCCAATTTGTCTAGGTCACTCTGTAAGTGTGACAGCTGTGCTGTCTCTTGGCACAGTGGGGTGGGAATGGAAGGTATGTAACTTTGTTCTTTCAATGCCAGAGAAAATACCAGGTGGCTGATTTAGCTTGCTTTAAGGCTGCTTAGCACTGGTGAAGCATTGCCTGCTGTAAAGCTGCTTACATGACCACCGTGTGATCGCTTGCGTACTGGCTTCAGGATCAAACTGTAAGTCTGTAAAACCCTTTGGGGTAGGCATACATTCTACAGAAACCACAGATCTTCACAGGCTTTTTGTTCATTCATTTCACAAGTAAAGTGGAGGGAAAAGTCTCAAAGTGGCTTTCCACTTCTTCCCTTCCAAACCAATATTGTGAAATTGCTCAACCTCCTACTCCTTAATTCTCCTTGGGCTCTCCTATAACCTGCATTAGACCAGGAAGATCAGGAAATAAAGTTGTGACAGTGAAATAATAAGCTATCAGGGAAAAGAACGAGATCAGGGTGTTTTTGGTTTTTTTTTTGGAAAAGCACGAATAAGCTGGAAATAAAGTTAAAAGTTGTCAGTTTTAAGACAGGGTAGAAACAGATGTTGCCAAATGAAGTGGATCAGCTGTCCTGGGATGTGTCCTGGCACATCGGATCACATTCAGTGGGCAAAACGCATGTTGCTCATTGTTCCTCCTTTTGATGCTACGGGACAGTAGATGACATTTTCTTATGGGGCTTGAGGCACTGGTTTATGCAATTCCCACATAGGATCTGGCCCCTCAAGCCCTGGGAGTGCCTACCTCATTTTCCCTGTTTACAGAGAGGTGTCCCAGAGATCCCAGGGGTGTGTCTCCCTAAATACAAAAAGCTAGAGAGGTGCTCCCAGGGCTTAAGGGGCCCAATCCAGTGTGGGAATTCCTGGGGTGCACAGGATCAGGCCCCTCAAGCCCCAAGAGCACCTGTGTGGGAGACTGGAGAGTATGGGCAGCTTGGAGCTGCCTGTGCTCTTGTGCCATAAGGTAAATAGATGTCTGCTACTAAAGCAGCACAAATTGATGCCACCTTCAGTTCAGACTCATTTGTTGTGCAAGAAAGGGCATTTTTATTTTTATGACAGCATAAAAGTGACAAAAGGTGGCATCCATTTCCACCCACAGTCTTTTCCTCAGTAATAGTATTATTGACAGGGCTGTTGATTCATCACACTTTTGCTTTCTAATGAGTATGATCATGGCAGCTTATGCCAGCTCTTTGTGTGATGTTCTGGAGTCCAGTGATAGGGTAGATGTGAGAATTTCTAATCCAAAACTGCCAATTACATTTCTTTGGGGGATAACCTGAACTCCAACTATCTGAATGGAAGAATGCTATGAAGATATTTCATGTTAATTTATTTTTCTTTCTTGTGTACATTGCTCCCAGGGCCTGTTAGAAGACTGGCATATGAACAAAATCTAGGTTAAGATCATTTTTCATCTCATGTCTCAGAAGTACCTGTCACGAGCCTCCTGTCACTAGCCAGTTCTCTGTGGAACATGTATGTACATTTGCCTGTTATGAAGTGCTCAAATTAGTGTGCTGCAATTTGAGTGGAAGAAAATGAGATACAGAAAAACTTGGTCCATACATCTCCCTTGATTAGAAAATTGAGTTCTTAACCTCTGGTGCAGTAGGTGGAGCAAATAAATTATTACAACAAAGTGACATGGAATGTAAATTCCACAGACAAGTTATCGTCAGCTTAGAATTCTGCATTTGGAGGCCTGACCTACATTAACATTTACGCAAATAAATCAAGACCGAAGTTCAGGAACTCCAGAAAGCTTCTATAGAAGGCATCTTTCTAGGGATTTTATTTTATTTTGTCAAAAAATTGTTATTAGGAATGAATATTTAGATTTTCTAATCCTTGCAAGATGCATGGTAAGATTGTGGGAAAATAAGATATGGAAACAGGATGAAACTGCTGAGCATATTCTTAAGAGCAATAGGTTCTTGTGGTCCTGAATTATCCTAATGTCACAAGATAGAGCCAAAAGTAAAGGCCTAATATCACCTGAGCACAAGGCATGTTTGGAAGCAAAGGAAAACAGTATAAGATTTCTTCTTCTTCTGTTATTTTATTTTACAAGGGATATTACAAGAGAACTGATGCTTCACTTAAATAAATATATATATATTCTTCCCACAGGAAATCTTTCAAATAACCC
Organism: Alligator sinensis; assembly: GCF_000455745.1. Classification (NCBI taxonomy): domain Eukaryota; kingdom Metazoa; phylum Chordata; order Crocodylia; family Alligatoridae; genus Alligator; species Alligator sinensis. Next base: position 1,305,858 of record NW_005842110.1, read on the forward strand.
TGTACAAAGAATGCTGGTGGGTGTTTGGTAGGGGTGTGCAAAGTGGGCCCTATTCATTTCAGATTCAGCCCAAATCAGGGACAGTGATTCAATTTGTTGATTCAGATCACTGTCCCTGATTCGATTCAGCCAAATCCAGATCTGAAGATTCGATGCTGATTCAGACATAGATGCAGCTTTAAATGTTTTTTTCTACATACCTTGAGGTACCAGGTGCAACTTGTGATTGCTGTGATGCTGGGGCATATGGAGCATCCCACAGGAGTGTGGGGGGTGGGGGGGTGGGGGCCTCACATGCTCAGTGGTGAACCTGGAAGTGGACTGGAAGTACTTCTGGTCCACTTCTGGCTCTGCCAGGGAGCATGCTGTGCCTCCCCAGCTCAGTGATAGGCCACAGGGGGACCCTGGGTGTCCCCCCAGACCCAGGAGGCACCAATCACTGAGTCAGGGGGGCGTGGGGGGCAGGAGGCCCTGCACACTCCCCGGAGAACCCAGAAGTGGACTGGAAGTGCTTCTGGTGCACTTCTGGGTCTGCTGCCAAGTGCACTGGGGACACCCCCCTTGCGCTGCTGTGGGACACTCCATGCATCCCAGCATTACAGCATTTACAAGCCCCAGCTACCTAGAGGTATGTAGAAGAAACATTTAACACTGTCTCTATGTCTGAATTTCTGAATCTTTCCGAATCTCTCCGAATCGATTTGGAAGGTTCCAATTCAATTCAGAGAGATTAAAGGTCCTCTGATTTTATTCAGATTCGGAGATTTGGCCACTGAATCGGGCCGAATCTCTGCCGAATCAAATCAGGGACCGAAGCTTTGCACAGCCTTAGTGTTGGGTACTAGCAATATCTGCTAGGATGTTGATGGATTCTGACTCTGTCCAAAGCAAGGATCATACAAGTAATTCAGTAACTACTTCTGGTAGGTCTGTTTCTTCTGATCCTAACACTATTTATTTCAAAGCAGTGCTGTTATAATGACTAGTGGTACAGAAGAAAACTGTATTTAAGGAGATGTTGTGGGGATTAGCTTTTAGTTTTTAACAGCTGTCCTTATATTGTGTCCATTCGAACTCTCCATTACTGATGAATACTAATGAGCTGTCCAAGTGCTGAAATGATTTTTGAATATGTCTGAAGTGACAAAAAGCAGCCCGATTAAAAAAAAATAAAAAATTCTCTGAAGCCAGATTAAATTAGGTTGGAATTATCCTATGATTGTTCAAGAACTGATAAAATTACACAAGTGGTCAGAAGTTCAGTGGCTGTACATTCTTTAAATCGGTCTCACCTGTAAAATTTGCCATTCCATCAAATACTGCTATGTCTATGCTATTATCCAAATATGTGATAGGTCTTGCTTTTAAAGCAAGGAAACTTTGAACAAAAATTCACTGCTGGCAAAATTGAGACTTGACTCATACTAGTGAAGTATCATAAACTTATGTTAGTAGTACACCTGAAGAAATGTGTAATTAATCCTTTCTAAATGTGCAGTTTGTCTTTGTGAGCGTCGCTGTCATCTGTATTACTCCTAGAACACTCTTCCTAGAAACTCTTTCTGGATGTCTTGAATGTAGAGCCACAATCTCTTACAAAACATCTTTCCCTTTGCTTAAAGATTACTCAGACATGGCATAAGGAACAGAAATGCACAATGGATATAGTGGGGATTTGCATCCATTTACAGCAGAGCTGATTTCTTTCCTGTGATTCCAAATGAAGAAAAATATGTGTACATGCTTCACAAAGACAAGTAAATACTAAAGTGTGTCAGATACAAGTTTGGTGCCTTTAGCAGAAAGGGACACATTCATTAAATATTTTGTGAAATATTTATCTCATTTAATACTAATTTCTCAGTCTTATTTTACAGACCGAGAAAGTGTAGAGTATGATGAAGTGGCTGAAAAGGTTAACATAGAAAGTCAATGTGTTCCTGTTAATTCAATGAATTCCTATTGATTTCTGCTCCAACTACCAGAGTGATTTATTTATTTATTTGCAAAAGCTGAAAATGCAATTGTAAGTAGGAATTTGCAGATAAAGGTGCACAGTTTTGTACTACTATTTGAAAATGTTAAAGACTATCTGATATTTTCACATAGACTGTTTTCACAAACTTTTCTAGAATAAAATTCTTCAAGACTACGTAAGAGATGTGTATGAGCAAGCAATGTCCCTATAATTTAAGAATGTGTTTGTTCCTATTTATTGTTTTCCTGAAGACATACTTTTCTCTCTGACATCATAAACCTTTTGAGAACATGTATATATGATCTCACAAGAAGAGTTGGGACTTTAGTGGAGTGATGCATTGAGATGAATTGCTAGAACAAGAATATGTAGATTATAGAGTGGAAACTTCATTTCCAATGTCTAATTGTAAAGACAATGATTATCCAAGTGTTCTAATAGCTTTAAATTTATTGTAATATATCTTTCCCCTGAAAAGGGAAAAATCTACCAGTATCCATGCCTTAAACAGGGATATACAGTACTATGCTTTGAGAGATGGAATATATCTTCTTGACTCACCTCACCAATTGTTAATAGAAAGGACTAATTGATTTCAGTGTAGCTGTACTGCCTTGGATTAAATAAACACTATGATAATGTTAATGTTGCCTTTTGTGAAATAGGCTAGATATAAGATCAGACTTTCCTGACTGACTTTGCAAGTACAAGAATGTGATGTTTCATTTCTTCAGTGACCTGAAAGCCTGTCTTTTCTCACTTCTTAGTTTCCAGTGTATTAAGAGAGGAATATACCCTAGAGCCACATGTAGGGTCTGTAGCTCCTTCTAATAGGGAGAGACACTGATCTTACTCCCTATGTCAGGCTTGTCCAACTTCTGAGTGGCTGGGGGTTGCAGAACCTCCAGCTACAGGCCATGTGGGCTACACACAACCCAAGCAAGTGCCACATAGGTTGCATGCTGCAGTGTGTGACAGCCCCCTCCCCTGTCACACTGCATGGGCTGCTGGTGTGCTGTGTGAACTCCCAGAGCCACAAGCTTCCTTCAGACCCTCCCTCCCTTCAGATGTGCCATGCAGGCTCCTGTGCTGCACAGACATGCTGCAGTGTGCCACACAGCTTTCACTCCATGCCATATGGGTGTGCTGCAACCCTCCACATAACCCTGCACCCCTTGTTGTGTAGATGTGCCACATAGTCCACCCACCCATGATACATGAACACACTGCAATATGCCTCCTCCCCAGTGTGGCAGATGATTCCT
>NW_005842110.1:1309332-1318438 GCF_000455745.1 Alligator sinensis
AACCTATCAGTAGTAATTTCTACTTTTGTGTATTTTCATAGCAACCCTTCAACAGCCTTTGATACATTCGGCCATTAAGCATTGATAACATAGTTATGTGACCTTCAGGACCATTCTTAATTGGTTTTATTCTTTCCTAGCAGGGAGATCCCAGAAGGTAGGTATGACTGAGTGCTCATTGTCTCCTCAGAACTTATCCTGTAGGGTTCTTCAGGGGCCAATTTTGCTGCTCCTCCCATTTAAGCCTCTGAATGAAATCATGTGGTGATTTGGAGTGAGGTGCACTTAGCATATTGAGGACACCCAGCTCTCTTTCTGCTTGGCTGAAGCTGGGCATTAGATGCAAGTGAATTAACTGAAGTTGAATCTGAACAAGACAGAGATGATGGCCGTTGGCAGATCTCATGACTTGGTGGGGACAGAAGCTCCCATCATTGTGTTTCAGCCTCCCCTTATCACTCAGGTTTGCGGCCTTGAGGTTGCGGCCCTCCTCGATGGTCTGCTGCACCTGTATCTTCAGGTGGCAGTGGTGGCTAGGAGCACCTTTCACAACTCTATCTGGTTCACAAACACTAGGTTTGTTTATGGGTAAATGATGGCTCAAGGGAGTATACCAGAGTTGTTTTGTTATGCTGGACAATAGGAGCTGATCATTCCTGGCTATGGGCAGCTGTTACTCTGAGGGAGCTCACAATGCAAACAGGCAGATTCAATGTTTTGGGTACCAATAAAGGAGTCAACACTAGAATCGGTCTGATAAATGCTGAGCTGGGTGTATACAGATGTGGGTTGAATAGCATTTAGAGCAGAGATCCCTCACCATGCAGCGCCTCCCTGCTTCTCTGGGCCCAGAGTTCAGTGCAGTCCTTGCCTTAGAGTCTCTGTTCTCCACTCTGAATGCTAATGGGGGTGCCGTCTTCAATGTAAATGAAATTAGGGGAGTTGCCTTACTCCTATCACCCTTGTCCAGAGGGGTTTAGGAGTGTCTCCTACTGCATCTTCATTGCCTTTTGTAAGTCCTTTCTCTGATGAGTTCCAGTACAGGGAGAGGTAAGGGGGGAGTCCTTCATGAGCCAGACAGGCTGGGTACTGCATCAGGGTTCCCCAAGAACACTGAGCTGTAGCAACTTGCATATAGTACTCATAGACTTAGTTCATCTAGAATTATACATTACCTTTTTTTGAAACTGCTACAAATTTTAGCACAAATGTTTCATAAACACACCTTTGAGCAGCACTTTGACAACTACTTACATCCGATATAAACTTTTTTTGGTGCAAATTTTATTAAAAGCACACATCACTCTGCGCTTACAAAGCTTCACATATTGTGCATCCTCATTTTACTAAGTATATATTTTTTAAAATTTCATTTCAAGGGCCAAATCAGGTTAATAATCTATTGGGCAAAGCCCAATAGTCAAGTTCAAAATATTGACTGAGCAGAGTTTAATCATTCATGTCTGTATCACTCTACCACCAAACTAACATTTTCCTTCTCAGACTGATCAGTCTGGGGCTTTGGATACTCCCCAAACCTGTAACAGGCATTCTATATACAAGCAAAGCCCAAAGCCTTGCAGTGCACATGCCCTTTAGTTGTGCATGCTCCAAGACAAAAGGCTGAGGAAAAAGCCGTGAAGAAAACAAGAACACAGTCCCCCATTACCACAAAACCATGCAGTTGTTTCCCACATTTAGCAATCCTAAACTATATATAGTATCATTCCAGAACCAAAAGGCTCATGATTTACCACATAGTTCACTGGGCTGGGCCCCACCAGAGTCAACAGCATTTCAAGCCATGATGAGTCATGACATTGCATAAGTTCATTCAGACTTCCTCTGCTGCACCCTCTCTCAGCCTGGAACATATGATTAGTGTGGCCCTGCCCTTCACGGTGACCCCACAGCTCAGCCCTGCTGAGTATGTGCATATACTCCAAATACTCCTCAACAGAGGATCCACGTGCTAATTAACCCCCACTCATGACTGGAACTGGATCTTCTTGCCACAAGTCCTGGTATGCTCCAAAAATATATATGCCAGGGGTTGACAACATTTTTGGGCTGAGTGCCAAAAACCCCCGCAACCTGTACTTGGAAGATATTGATGTGCCAGGGGTGGATGTGGGGGGAGTGTTGAGGGGTCCAATCCTTACTGTGGCAACGTAGCCCCGGTCCCTTCCCCACCATTTTCCCCAAGGTACACATGCAGCCACTGCCAGTAATGAGCCTGGCAGGGGCTACAGTGCAGTGGCTTGTAGTCTTGTGGCCGCCTTCTATAAACAGCCCTAAGAAAGAGGAGAGAAAGAGATGCTTGCTTCCTGCCATACCATCAATTTAAAAGGGCTGGGAAGGAACTTGTGGCACCAGTGGTGGTACCTCGGCAGCTGCTGGGGGAGCCTGGGTAGCTGGAGGTGCCTTCCCAGCTTGGCAGGGAGATGCCACTGTGGGGGTGGTGCCTCCCTCAGCACCCATTCTTCATGGGGTGAGGGTCCCTGGGTACCCACTGCCTCCAGAGCTCCCTGAGGTGGAGCACTCCCAGGCAGGGGGCTGGCCCCCATGAGGCACCTGCAATGGACCAGGCATGGCAGTGGGCAGTTGCTGCCTGCCTCCCTCCTCCCAGCTACTTCCCAGCTGTGTTCCACTTTCCCAGCGGCTTCTTTTTTTGCTCTGAAGGCACCAGGAGTCCCAGACTGTGCAGCAGGATAAAAAGGGTGCATGTGCAAGTGGCGGCAGCAGGGTGGTGAGGACGTGGCAGCTGGGCAAGGAGTGCTGGGGGGCAGAAGCTGAGCAGGCAGTGGGGAGTACGACAGCACACAACTCAAGGTCCATGTGCATGGGGGGCAGGCACTTACCATGGGACATGGTCTAAAGCAGGGGTGGGCAAAATGCGGCCCGTGAGCCAGATGCGGCCTGCCAGGCCCTTCTCTCTGGCCCCACAGGGCCCCTAAAAAATTTAGAAAATGAATATTTATCTGCCCGGGCTGCCTGTCATGTGGCCCTTGATGGCTTGCCAAAACTCAGTAAGCAGCCTTCCACCCGAAATAATTGCCCGCTCTGGTCTACAGGGACAGGCTGGGGTGAACACTGCACACAGCTTCCCACTCATGCTGGTGGTAGCTGCCAGTCCATGACTCCCTCCCACACAGCGGCCAGGCTGCGTGTTGCTTTGCAGCGGTGTGGTTGAGGTGGGTGAGCACTTCAATGGCTGGGATCCGCCTTCCCATGGGGCTTCCAGCCATCTTGCTTTCACTTGCTGGCCTGGGTGGGGGTGTGTTCAGCTTTGCAGTTCAGCTGCTGGCCCCCAGGGGCAGCAGGTGCAGATGGTCCCCATGGCCTCTGCAGCCAGGGGAGTCCTGGTCCTGGGCTGCTTCCCCCACATCCACACCCCTGCCCCTGGGCACTGCCAGAAAGGGCTGCTGGTGCATCAGGTCCCTGCCACCACTAAATAGGGGAGGAGAAGGGGGGATCAGAGATGCCTCCTGGCTGCCTGGCACATCCAACCTAGGCTCTGGGCAGCAGGGCTGCCTGCCATGGAGTCCATGCTGCTTGCAGCCTGTGTTCCATAGCTGGCAGCAGCTGCTTAGAGCCCAGGATGGATGTGGCATGCTGAGCAAAATGGCCTCACATGCCATGCTCTGGCATGTGTACTGGGGGTTGCTGACCCCTGATATATGCAGATGAGATGCAGAGCAATCTGGTCCATCTTCATCTCATGGAGGGTGGGATCACAGTAATCATATGTGCCTGGCTGAGAGAGGGAGTGACAGAGAGAGAACGTTGTGACTCACCATGAGTTGAAAAGTCAGCAGTGAGGGGGATTGCACTTAATGGGCACTAGCATATGTTTTATTCAGATGGGCTATACTAACCTATTTTTCTCCTGCCAGCATGTTTGCCCAGTATAGGCCATTCATTTTATAATCATGTTCAGGGTTGGTTGCATTTAACCAGTTTTATAGCTAGTTTTCATTACTGAACACATATTGCTTTTGACAGCAATTTAATAATAGACAACGTATTTAGTGAGATTCCATTGTATGTGATTATAAGACAAGGGGCTTTCTCCCCCCACTCCTCCCCCGCCCCCGCCCCTCCATGCTAATTGGGGGGAAAAGCTTTTTTGTATTTGTGTAAATATGGTATTTTTATCTGCTCTTTATACATTACTTTGTTTTTTACTATAAGCTGCTCTGAGCTTTTTTGCGGGGAAGGGGTGAAGAATGGTAAATAAAACTATTAAATCTAATCCAATCTAACCAAATATCAACCTATGGTTTCAGGGAGCTATTTATAAAAATAATTATCTACAAATACTAAATGTGGTTTCTTAAAGTGTAGTGCTTAGAGAAGTTTAAACTCAAGGGCTTATCTCTAAGTACTATGCAATCTTATGGTCAAATCATTATACTATTAATATAAGAAATTCCTGCAGAGAAGAATCCACAGAGAACTGTGATGAACACAGCTGCTGTGCTGAAGTATTGCCTTTATTCATGCTGTGTACATAAGAACAAGGCTTCCAGTTATTTTGTTCTTACTTAAAATGAATATAGTGCTAGAGAACAGCTTTGGAGGCCATATCCTTTATGCTGTGTTTATCCAGTAACTAAACAAGCAGCAATGGCATTAAGCATTAGCTGAATTCTTCAATCAGTGATGCTGGTATAATTTTTCAGCAAGTCCTCAAGCCTCCAATGGTGGCTGGCTGCTGCCAAAAATGGAAAGTGGAGTTGCAGGTGGTAGAGCTCTCCTCACCCCATTCATGCCTACTACTGTCCTTTTGCGAGTTGGACAAATTTACCATGTGGCCAGTTTGAGCACTAGCAGAATGTCATGGAGGAAGATGTTTGTGGTACATAAAAGAAATATGTGGAAAAAAAGGAAGAAAAATGCTTACTCCCTTGCCCTTGTCACCAGGAAGAACTATAATAATGGCCATTAGTGGACAGGATTGGACAAAACAGTTTTTGTCTCTCTGACTTCTCTACTATTTTCTATCAGTTTCAGCCTCTCTTCTTTCTCCCTCCAGTTCAGCTCTACATTTCTGTGCTCTATGTATCAGCAGATGTGAGGTTAGGGCGGTGCAAACTGTGCAGTCTCACAGGGCTCTGAGTTGGTCTGAGGCCCCCATTCCATTATGGTTATGTTTTCGCAAAGCTGGCTAGTAAAGAGTAAGGCCTTGACATTGAATCTTTCCATGAGGCCCTCAACATACTAAATACCATCTCCCTGCCACCCACCACCGTGTTCCCAATTCATCCCATAAAGATACCATCAACCTTACCAATTCAGCCTAACCCTCTCCCAGCTTAAGATCTGAGAGGTGGGCAATATGGCAGATCCAGCCAGTGGCTGGACTCCATTTCCCAGCAGCCCCTGCCTGCATTGCTGCAGCCAGTTTCCATGGAGAACCCAGCAACAGTGGCACTGTGATAGGTGGGGCCAGGGTTTCCATGGAGACTGGCCCCAGCTGTGCTGGCAGGGTGTGTGGCTGGGCAGGGAGCTGCTCTGGGGCCAGGGCTGGGATCTTTCAGTGTTGACAACCATGGTCCAGAGCTGGGGCAGAGCCACGATCCACTGCCTGCATGCCCCTGGCTGGGGCATCCAGGAAGCAGACTGCAGCTCTGCCTCGGCTCTGGACCACACTGTCGCCGCCACAAGATCCCAGCTGCAAAGCAGCTCCCTGCCTAGCTGTGCACCCTACCAGTGCTGGTAGGGCTGGTCTCCATGGAAACTCTGGCTCCATGCTGTCATGGCGCTGCTGTTGCTGGGGTCTACATGGAAACTGGCTGCAGTGATGTGGGCAGGGGCTGCTGGGAAATGGAGTCCACCGCGGGCCTGATCCAGCCTGCAGGCCAGACTTTGCCCTCCCCTGTCTTATCGTCAGAATCCTCTTTCTAGCTAACCTTGCTCTCCAGGCTAAAACATCTTTTCAGCTTTGCTCCCTATATTCAGATTCTCCATCCTGCTCAGCTCACAGACTTTTCCCACTCTGCACTCATTGCTATCCATTAAAAATAAAGATGTAGGGAAGATGTCAGGCTGTGCCATCTTACAATGTGAACTAGGCTGGAACATAGCTGGAGTATATAAACATGTTTTAAGGAACTTGGCTGTCCCCATGTTCTGGTTAACCACTATCAAACTGGTAACGTATTAGCGAAGAACAATTGAAAGCCATATTATCTGTTTAAATAAGAGCAACTTCCAACATCATTTTTCCTATTGCATTGTTACAGCAGATGGCTAGATCTATATCTGAAAGGAAGAACTTCTATCTGGACTGACTTGGCAGATAGTAAGCAAAAGCTTCATCTGTCTGCTCATTCAATGTTAAAAATATCATATAAAGCCTTATGCAGCCATAATGCAAATGCAAAGCTGTGACTTCTGTAATCCTCTCACCGCCGCAAAGGATATAGGTGTGCGTTGTTGTTGCTCATATATAACCTGGCCATAGAACCTGATTCTCTACCCATCTATAGTGATCTTGGACCTAAATAATTGCCTTGGCTCTGGTTATGTTCCACACTGCATAAAGCAGATGTGACTTTTTTATGTGCTTAGTATACCTGTGCTAGCTTACTCTAGCTGATGTGGGTAACAATAACAGGAAAGTCATAGCAGCATGGGCTTTAGCATATGTTGGCAACCAGACTATGTAGCAAAGGTTCTCAGACGGTACGGCTACATGTGCAATTAATGAAAAGTGATAAACTTTGGAGTTTATTGTTCCCAGGTGAACGGTTTGAATGTGTGTCCAGGACTGCAGCATGTTGAGCCAGGTTGGAGTAGCCCTGGCTGGCAGGGGACCCTAGGGATCAGCCTGCCAGCCCACGGCTGCTCCCCCTGACTCAACATGCTATGGAGGGGCTGGCTGAGTGCTCCAGTGTGGGGATAGCCAGGAAGCAGACCCTGCACCGAAGCACCCTCATGTACCAGCCAGCTGTGTCAGCATCTACATGTGCTCTACTGGAGAGTAAAAAACTCTGCAGCAGAACAGTACTTATAGGGCATGTCTACATGAGACACTTAACTGTGCAGTAGCATAGTATCTACACATGTGTATGCTTACTGCGCAGTAAAAATGCTTAATCATGAGTAAATTTGCTATCTGCAAATTTGCAGGCTGCTGCAGGGTCCAGCCAGATCTGCCAGCCCCCAGGCCTAGCTGCAGGCAGCTTCTGGCTACTGGGGCCAGCTCCACCTGCCTGCAGCCCACCCACAGCAGCCTGCTCCAAGCTCACAGGTGCTAGGGGCATTACTTCTGCCATGCAGCTGCCGGTTCCATGCCGGGACCCTGTGCTGGGCTCTGCAACCACCTGTCCAGGCCCAGCAGCCCAGTGACAGCCGCATAGGGGCCCAGAGAGCCAGCATGGGACCCACAGTGGCATCCTCCATGTCTGTGGCTATGCCCATGCCTGTGGACACCATCTAGGGCCCCAATCGGTTCATGAAGGAGACTGGTGACCTTGTAGCACTGTGGGGCTAGGCAGAGGTGCAGCACCAGTTCAAGCAGGGTGGGCGCTCCAATGCCCATGTCTATCAGCCCAGGTGTGGGAGTGCAGGCATGACTGGTTGTTGCAGAAGTGTAAAGGTCAAGGCCTTGTGGGCACAGGGGGTTTTCATCACCAACCACAATCATCGGTCAGGGAGTGCCTGCAAGTTCATGCCTGTTATGTTGCAACTGATCGGCATCCTTATGCCGTGGGACCCAGGCTGCAGACATGTTGGCATGTAACGCCTTCTTTCCTGCTTATGCAGGGGGTCTGACTCGATGATCTATTGAGGTCCCTTCCGACCCTAACATCTATGAATCTATGAATCTATGTTGTCTATAGCAGCATGGGTAGCCTGCCCAAGCCCCTGCCCTGGCCTGGCACTCTCGAGCATCCAGCGACCTATCCTGCCAAGGCTCCCAGCTGCACCCTCCATCACCAGCTCAGGGAGTCTGGGCCAGCACCTGCTGCACCAACTCTGCAGCCCCAGCCCCTGCCATGAGGCATGGCTGGCCATGATACTGCCAGCTACCATCAGCATTGGTTCCTCCTGGGGGAGGGGAGGGGCCCTGGCCAGGTGCCTGCCTGCCACATCCTGCTATCTGAGGACATTGGCCGGAGCCACATGCTGTCACTGATCACCATGACCATGTGGAGCTGCCAGCCATGCCAGCCTCAGCTACATGGTAAGGCCTGCGTTGGGGGAGGTCTCTCCCTGCCCTGGCCCCCACCCCTGCCCCTGCCCCACCTCCTTGCCTGGTCCACCCACACTCCCCTGGCCCTGGATTCCTCCCCCACAGGAGGGAGGAAACAGGGAAAAGCTTTATTGAGCAACTCATCCCCCTGTAGCTAGGTGGGCATGGGCCACTCATGTGCCAAAGAACTCATCGATGCTGGTGATGATGTCCTCCTCAGCTGCATGGGGAAGGGACATGTAGTGCAGCCACAGGTAGCCTTCTAGGTGGTAGTGGAGGTTGCAGGACAGCCCAGGTTTGTCCTCTGCACCATCATAGCTCAGGGTTTTATACTAGGTGCACTGGTCAGCAAACTGACATAGTGGATCAGGCACCCTTTGGTCCATGCAAACAGCTCCTCATGCACCATCTAGGTCACTTGTAGTAGGGACATGCTTGGAGTGCAGCGCCAGCATGGCGGGGGTCTGGCCCTGGGGCGCCTCCCTGGAGAGGCCCCCTGTGAGGGTGGGTGCAACTCCTTGTCACAGTTGTCCAAAAGGCCACATGCCCCACAAGCCTGGGGCAGAATGGGCTGGGCAGCAGCACAACAGAGTGTTTGGCCTGCAGGAGGAGGGGGCAGAATGGGGTCTGGAGTCATGGCAGCAGGTATTACTAGGAGCCTGATCTGTCCCGCCTGGGAACAGGGCAGGGGAGGCAGGCTGCCTGCATTTCACCCAGTGGCCCACTGGCCCCTGGGGAGCTAGCAGGGATGGGGGCTCTGCCAGCAGCTGCCTGGACTCAGGCCTGCCCACCCAACTTACCATGGTCCCTGGCCACCTGTGCATGCCTGACCCCTGATCTAAGTCCAGGCAGCATACAGTCCCTGACATAGGTGACTGGTAGGAGGGGTACCCAGGGGGGGGG
>NW_005842110.1:1318448-1322104 GCF_000455745.1 Alligator sinensis
CCCCCCCCCCCCCCCGACAGGGCCGTCTCCTGCTGCTGATGCCACTGACTGCTTCTGAGGGTTCTCGCCAGCCCCATCCCCACCACCCGTGCCCCCAGCAGTTTCTGTGGGTGCTCGCCAGCCCTGTCCCCGCTGCCACTGCTGGCTTCTGTGGGTGCCTCCCACCCCAGACTCAGGAGGCACCAGTTGCACATGGCCCTAGGTACAGAGCATCTTATCTCTGAAACATTGCAAACTCACAAACTGCTTGTGTTTCATTGCTCTACAGGGCCTGCAGCTGCAAGTGGGGGAGAGGCTGCCCTTGGCAGCCAGGATGCAGCCTCAAGGTTGCTGCTACCCATAGCTGGGGCCCTGTGGATGTGCTGGCTCTGCCAGAGGAAGACCCTGGACAGGATCCTTCTCCTGGACTGCCTGGTCATGGTGTTAGAGGACCGGCTGGGGGACATGCAGGCCTGGCAGGCAGAGGATATGGCCTGCCAGGACAGGCCATGGCCAGAAGACATTGTCTGAGAGGAGGCGCAGGACCAGGTGAACTGGGAGTTCCAGGCGCAGCTCCTGGTCCTGGAGTGCAAGCAGGTGGAGGCCCTGTGGGAACAGAACAATATCCTGGCCCAGGAAGTGCAGCCTATGGACAACAACTGCTGGGTGCTGGACACCATTCTGGCCCTGTGGTTGCCTTCGTGCCATCTGCTGCCCAGCCTCTAACCCTAGCCCCGCTTGTCCCCTGGCAGCTACCTGCCACACAGCAGCAGGCCCCCATCTGGGCCTGGGAGAAGGTCTTGTGCCTCCTTCAGGTCCAGTTCCCCCACCCCAGGTCCAGTGCCACCCAATGCCCCCACCTGGGCCCAGCCCCACTGCATGCCCCAGCTCTCTGCAGGCACATAGAGCTACCTGCAGTGGGGCCAGGACTGCACACTGGCCCTGCTGGGCCTGGACACTGCCTGCCAGAGGGCAAGCTGCTCATGCCATGGGAGCATTGAATACCATCACCCTTGGGTGAGCCTCCTGCCTGCCGCATTCGCTGTAGCAGAGTTCTAGAAGATGTGGGTGTTGTGGGTGCTGCCCGCCCAACCGGCACTCATGTGCATGAAGACACTTCAATGGTCCATGATAGCCTGGAGCACCACAGGGTGAAAGCCCCTCCATTTATAGTAGGGGCGGTCTTTGTGGGGTGAGCAGGTGATGGGGATGTCGGTCCCATCCAAGGCTCGATGCACTAGAGGAATCCCAGGGCATGGAACCCCAGCACCACTGCCAAGTGGTTATGTACACAGAGCAGGGTGTCCCCCAGCATGTTCTGGAGGATGCCGCACACCTCCAGGATGGCTTCCCTGGCACTGGCCTTGCCCATGCCAAACAGGTGGCCAACATACTGGAGGCTGGCAGGCACAGCCAGCTGGAGCAGGGTGAAGGCCAAGTGGGTGTCCACGGGGAGGGGCAGCCATATGCTGGTGTCCTGCAACTCCAAGTGGGTCTGCAGCTGCTCTAGGAAGTCCTGGAAGGTGAGCAGTCATGAGGAAGGCCTCCAGCCACTGCTCCAGGTGTGTGGACGATGTGCCACCACCAGTCCTGGCTGGCCCGGCGGGCCCAGAGGTGGCAGGGTTGGACACCCAGGAGAGTGACAGTAGCCCCAACAGTGGCAACCTGGAGCCTGTTGTCACAATCCCTGCTAGGGTCTGGCCAGGTGGACAGGGTGGAGGTGGCAGTGGTCCTGGGACTGCACATGGTGGCCTGGCGGGCAGTCACTGAACGTGGGGAGCTGGGGAGGCCTATGCAGCCGTGAGCCAGTTGGTGGCTGGCATGGCAGGCCAGGAGGGCCAGCACAGCAGCCAGCAGGGCTCTGGTTGTTGCTGCCAGCAGCCATAGGGCAAGGAGGCAGAGGCAGCAAGGACAGTGCTGCCACGTGCTGTCTCTGTGCTGGGCATGCTGCTCCTAGTCAGGGAGCAGCGAGTGGGGCTGCCTTTTGAAGAGGGCTGCCAGCTGCTGGCAGCTGCAGCTGGAGCTCCAGCTGGTGGTGGCAGAGGCCCAGAAAGCAAGAGTAGATTGGCAGCAAATCTGTGCTCACTTCCCTGCACATGTAGATGCCTCCCCACCACCATTTACTTGCAAGTTATCTATTCCCAAGTAAACTAGTGCCACAGGAAATGCAAGTGTAGGCATGCTTATATTTACTTTTTTTACTGTGGAACTAATTAGTCAACTCTGCAGTAAACATCTGGTGTAAACACACCCAGAGTGTGTGCGCTCTGATTGCTAGTACATACTAAAGCTCTTGTTCCTGTTGCTGATGTTATCTGTGGCAAGGTAGATTAAAACTACAATCATACTTTCTTTTGGCAGGTCTTGGTTAACTCCCTCTTTTTTGTGAGAAGACAGACCCATAACACTCTTTTTCCTATTCTCTGTTTAGAAGCATCTTTACTTTCTAGTTGGAAACACAATCATAATTTCAGCCGCTAGGGGGTATTCCTAGACTAACTAAAATTGTCAGTGATTTTTCAGATCTTTTTGGGCACGTCTACATGAGAAGCTACTACGCAGTGGTTACTGCACCTTTATTTAGTACTTGTATAATCAAGTGCTAAGTAAATGCACAGTAACTGGAGTTACTGTGCAGTAGCACCAGTAAACACTTTTTTAGTGAACTTACTGCACAGTAGCCTAATCATCCTGCACAGTAGTGTATTAGCATTGTTTGTGCTGTGACACGCTACTGTGTAGTATTACTGTGTAATATTATTCAGCTACTGTGTAGTTAGCATCTCCTGTAGACACACCCTTTATGTCTTAGGATTTAAAGGTGTGATGTGACATCATGTTAGTTAATATGCTGTAAATACCATGTTTGAGAAATATATTATATACATAAGGCAGTATGGAGTAATTTAAGCACATGTTAAATTATAGACCCTCCTTGTGATTAGCTCACCCAGTTAGCATGTATTAAATTGTATGCCTTGTTCACATTAGATATTTCAAACGTGCTGACTCTGACACCACACCCTTTCTCCTAATATACATAAGACCTAAGGGGCAGGTCCTCACAAGCACTCATGTGAGGTTTCCAGCACCTCAAAGCCATTTGAGGGGCTGCAAACTGCACATGGCGCATGTGCACCCATGTGCCATGCTGCTAATTTGTAGTGAAGTGAGGTTTTTTTGGCACTGGGAGATCCCAGTGTAAAATAAAAGCGCCAGTGAAAAAAGTGGCACAGCGCATGTGGCTGCAACATATACTGCCAGAAACCAGAGCCAGACTGGCTAGAGCCATACTCTGCCTGCCAGCCAGGCTCTGAGCAGCTGGCTTGGCACTGCTGCTGCCCTGGAAGGCCCCCAGGACTCCAAGTAAGGCTGCTTACTTTGAGTCCAGCAGGACCCAAACCTACCCTATCCCATCTGGGTCCCTCTGTCGCATGCTGGAGCTATTTCAGCAAATAGCAAATATGTGCCACTGCTATTTGTCCCACAGGAAACATGCTCCCCTGCATGTGCTCTTTCGTGGGGACACACCCAAAATGTCTTATAAGAATACAACAATTAAAGGAGTAAAAATAAGCAATGCATTAAAGATAATACTGAGAAAATGCTTTGATGTGGACAAAATGGCCGTTTTTTTGCAAATACAAATAAAAGAAGAAAGTTCCTTCTGCAGCAGG
>NW_005842110.1:1322135-1328392 GCF_000455745.1 Alligator sinensis
ATGTGTGAAATTTAAAACCTCAGCAGTGAGAAATAGCTCTGAAATGAATCATAGTGACTGAAATGAACATAACTTGAAACCCTGAGTGGGTGGGAATGTGATCTGATGGTTAGAGGAGCAGACTGAAAATCAGAAGTACTCCGTTCTGTTTCCAACTGTGCCACTGACTATGTATAACCTTGGCCAACTCATTTAATTTCTTTGTATATTAGTTAATTATATATAAAATAGGGATATGCATATTTCAATTTTAGGAGTGCTGCAAAGCATCATTAAGGAATGTTGATAAGGCACTTTAAAATCTTGGATGAATACATTATGAAAGTGTAGAGTATTCATCCTCTATAATAATTTGCTTCATTTCTGTCTTTTGTCATTCTGTCTGTCACACACAAAAAACCCCATATTTGCGTTCCACTTTTCTGGACTTTTAGTGATTGATTTCAATTAGTTATAGTGTACTCTTGGTATCCGAGCAAAATTGTCTAACACCTTTACTTTAACTTCAACCCATAACACCCTTACCAAAGTGAAACAGAGAATAGATGACAATTGAACGCAGAAAGAATGGCAAGAGTAAGAAAAAACAAAACAGATGAGCAAAGAGGACATCATAGAAGAGATGTAATAGAAAGGCAAACGGTTTGCAGAGGAAACAGAAGACAGGCTGAAAGTGTAGACAACAATGGATTCACTGAAGGTGAGATTGAGGAACATAATTGTGGATCGATGAACGTGGTGTGCCAGTTTTGTAACTCTTTAAACTTCCAAGCTGAAAGACTGTCAGATGGCCAATTCCAAAGTTGCTGCCATAAGGGTAAAGTGATTCTGCCTCCAAGAAAACCGTTTCCAGAGTATTTGTGGGATTTGATGATGAATCGGAAGAACGAGCATTACCAGAACTTTGAAACAAACATTTGATTGTACAATAGTGCATTGCCTGTTGAGCAAAGATCATTGTGACAAGATGTATGATTCACAGACTGTGTGGAGGATTGAATCCAAATGCACCATGCATGGAAAATCATCAACGTCTGGAGAAATATCCAAACGAGTTTAGAGAGGAGACCCGTGGAAATGTTGATGGATACCCATTGTATAGAAGAAGACCAGACAGAACAGCTCAAGTTGGCAATGGCACAGTGGATAACAGAAATGTGGTACTCTATAACAAGTAGCCTATTTTTTCCCGTCATTTTTGGTGGGCGTTTACATGAGTTATTATTATAAAACTCTTGTATAGGGAAAAAATACCATCCCCTCCACTAAAAACGTGTGTATGTTTTCCTAGTGAAGCTGTAATACTGTAATTTAGGGGACTCTCTTGTGTTGTCTGCTAGCTTTCTAAGCCTTCAGCCTAAATATAACAGTGTTATAACAATAATGTTTGTTCAAATCTGGCACAGACCAAATACTCTTCAAAGCTGGTACTGCCTGAGAGATGTTGGGTGTCCAGTGTAAAATGAGTTAGTGGTTTCAGCACAATTCCTGGCAGACAGGTGTTCACATCCCAGAAAACATAATCCGCACTAGCAGCCTAGTCGACAGTTTCAGCATAGAGAGCAAGACCTTGGAGATCTACTCTCATGTACAGAAGTGACCCTGAAAACATCAATTGTGACACGTTGGAGAAATGGGTTGAAGAAACTCTCACAGCCAACCAGGCTCTGTTCTGCAGATAAGTAGAGAACTTAAGGACTTGTCTGCACACAGAAGTTGCACCAGCTTAACTTAATCCAGTTTATAAAAAGAATATAATTGGTGTGTATGAACTCTTTTCTTGGTTCAACATTGGGTACATTGGTCTTACTGTGTATCTAAACTTAGGTGTAAGCTAAATTGCCACAAGCCAGGTTTAAACTATTAGAAAAGTTCCTACACAGAAAGTTGCACCGCTTAACTAAATCAGTATAAAATTACACCTTTAATTAGGTGCAGCTTTGCATATAGAGCGCTCAGTTTTATAAATATGGCACTTTTAAAGTACTAAAACATTATTTAAAATTAATAATACTGTATTTCCTCGAATCTAAGATAACCCTGAATGTAAGATGACATCCCAATAATTAGATTCTATACATGGAAAATTTATAGATTTGTTACAATTTTCCATGTATAGAACCTAATTATTGGAGGGTCATTGTTAATTCATCCTCCCCACTTGCTGCAGGGGGCAGGCAATGTGGGGGGAGGGAGGTGGGGATGTCAAGCAGCTCGCCACCTGCTTGTGCCTGCCCCATGCTACTTGTTTGCCATCTCCCCATAACCTCAGGCATTAGGGATGTGCGAAGCTTTGGTCCCTGATTCGATTCGGGGGAGATTCGGCCTGATTCGGTGGCTGAATCTCTGAATCCAAATCTAATCATAGGACCCTTTAATCTCTCTGAATCAAATCGGAACCCTCCAAATCGATTTGGTGAGATTCGGACATAGACACAGCTTTAAATGTTTTTTCTACGTACCTCTGGGTCGCAGGGGCTCATGAGTGCTGCGATGCTGGGCACATGGAGTGTCCTACAGAAGCACGGTGGGCTCCCCAGTGCACTCGGCAGCAGACCCAGAAGTGGACCAGAAGCACTTCTGGTCCACTTCCGGGTCTGCCGGGGAGCGTGCTGGCTTCCCCCCACACCCCGGCTTGGTAACTGGTGCCTCCTGGGCCTGGGGGGGCACCAAGGTCCCCCTGCAGCCAATCGCTGAGCCAGAATGGCACAGGGGGCCCCCCAGCATGCTCTGTGGCAGACCCAGAAGTACTTCTGGTCCACTTCTGGGTTCACCGCTGAGGTCTGTAGAAAAAACTTTTAAAGCTATGTCTGTGTCCAAGTCACTGATTCTCCAAATCAGCATTGAATCTTCAGATTCAGATTTGGCTGAATTGAATTGGAGACAGTGATCCAAATCAACAAATTGAATCACTGTCCCTGATTTGGACTGAATCCAAATCGAATAGGGCCCACTTCGCACACCCCTATCAGGCATCCCCACTATCCTCTGGCTCTTCTCCCCCCTTCCCCTCTTCTTTCAGCCTCTGCTTCCTTCTTCCCCATCCCCCCAGCCTCTCTGCTGTCCTCTCCCCCATCCTTACTCCCCACTGGCAAGCTCCATCCCAGTCCTAGCTTGGGAAAGGGAGTAAGACCCCAGCCCAGCCCCTATAGCAGCTTTGTGGGCTGCATGCCACTGCTAGGAGGCTGGCCTGGGGCCATGCTCAGTGCCATAGGCTGCACAGAGCAAGGGTAAGACAGGGAAGGGGAGCGGGCAGGGTAAGCAGAAGCTGTGTTGTGGGGAGATGGGGGGAAGAGGCTATAGGAGGCAGAGGGTGGGGTGCAGTGTTTGGAGGGGCAGGCAGCAGCTGTGGCTGCAACTCCAGGTAGGGGCTGCCTGCCCTTCACTGCCCTCCTATTTGATTTGAAGATGAGGGGCTTCTCCCCCATGTTAAATGAGGGAAAAAACTTGTCTTAGGTTCAAGTAAATACAGCAACTTGTATTTATAAAGCTGTCTACGGAGAGGTTTCTGTCAGACTTTTGTCATAGAGGAATGTCTGTTCACAAACTCCCTGATTTTGGCCTGTACAGGTAGCTGAGAATGAAGCTGTCAATTACATTTATACCTTCTTTTCCTCGTGTATTTTACCACCAAGGTTTAGCTTGCCAGAAGCTGTTGTCTCCAGCTATATACCTTAGAGATTTTTCATCAGACTTGCTGCCACTGCTTATATTTGAAGCGATAGATTTACAAAGGGACTGAGATGCCTAGGGCAAGGTCTGCACTACAAGCTTTTGTCAGCATAGCTATGCTGGCTGAGGATGTGAAAAGATTACATCCCCAAAGCTGAAACAGCTATGCTGGCAAAACCTCTGGTGTGGATGCAACTTTGAACAGAACGGAGCTTCTATTGGCTTAGCTCATGTTATTTGAAAAAGTAATACAGCTGTGCTGGCAGGAAAATCTTGTCTGCCAGCATACACTAAGTCTCTGCTAGGACCCTCTGCCAAAGCCTTCCGAACTGTCCCTGCAGAGGGATCTAAACTCCTAATTTGGATCCATTGAGTAGCTGCTTAACCAGGAAGTATGCAAAATCTGTAGATGCCTACATTTTCACCTGTAAGTTTTCAGAGGTCCTCAAGGTTTGCTTCTGGACATTCCTAGAAGGGACTAAGTTGTAAGTAGCTAAGTATCTAAATCTCTTGGGATTCATAAGCTAGGTAACACTTAACTTGCCCATAGGGCCTGATCAGGCAGGCATTTTCAAGGCACATCTACGAGACTGGGTCTGCACAAAAGGCAATCAGAGGAAGCATTTCCTTTATACCGAATAGCTCAGTGGTCGGAGTATTTACCCAGGATGAAAGAATCTCAGCTTCAGTTACTTCCTTTACCTGAGGGAATTTGAAACTGCATTTCCATTTCCTAGATGAATGCTCCAAGCACCATGCTACAAGGTGTGCTGGAGCATGTGAGAGGAGGTCTCTACTCTCCTCCTGATGCTCTTCCATTTTGCATTAAATAATTACTGTAATGCAAGCCTAGCAGTTGGAGTTGGGAGCAGAGAGACCTGGGTTCCAGCGACTAATAAATGTACAATGTTTAACCATTCACTGGAACAGGGACTGAAATCTATGCCTCCCCTTCCTACACATGCATACCCTAATCATTATGCTATACATGCTGTGTGTGTGAAATAAAAAGAACCAGAAAATGAAAAGACCAAATTCTAAAGTCCTTATTCAAGCAAAAGTCCAACAAACTTCAGTGGCATTAAAGCAAAGTAGCAAATTATTATTTGTACTCTTGCAACGGTTACAAACTCCCACTGTAGGCTAGGACCTGTTGTGCTAGGGGCTGTGAAAATACAATGCCTGTACCAAAGGGTTTACAATCTAAGTGTAAAATAAGAAACAACATGGAGTCAGACTTACAGGGGAGTACAAGGAAATGATGAGGCAAATGAGCAAAAATTAAGTAGACTTCCACATTTGGTCCCTTAAGTATTAATTTTACTAATCATCTCTATAGTGATGGAACTCTACAGTATGAAATCTTCCTTGTTCCAAAGATCTTCCAGTCTACAGTCTTTACATCACATGGCACAACACAGGCTGGGATAACAATTTAGTTAAAAGAGTGGGAGCCACCGGGCAAAGATGATGATATGGGAAGATTTCTGATGGAACTAGATGCAGCTTAATTTAGGGAAGGGATGGTATCTTGATCAAGGAGCAGGTTAGACAAATTGTATTAATTACAGCTCAGTCAGTGAAATACTTATGGGAAGGAAGCTCAGGCTGCATAAATATGCAGTGTTTGCAACACCTGAGGCATGTTAGGCAGTTTGCAAAGAGCCTGATGATGCTTTTAGCACAAGCAACTTGACCAGGGAGTATGTGAGACTTGTGTACACTGAAAGCCCAGAGCTCAGCTCAAAAATGCACAGTTCACTCAGACAAGCAGGTGTGCAGTCAGATGCTGAGCAGTGCAGCTCAACTAGCCTGACTCGGTAAGTGGGTCATCAGCACGATGAACTTGAGTCACCAGAGTGTCCTTAGTAAGGAGCAGTTTCAAGTTTAAAGTGGAGCAAGGAGTTTAGCCAGAGTCAAAAAGGGATTGGACGCATTTTTGGAGGAAAGGGGCATCTGCAGGTATTGAGTTTGGAAGTTAGGTCTGAATCAGAGCATCCTAGACCTTAATGTTGGAGGCTGCAGGTGAGAGAGCAACAGTGGGGGCGGACCCCTGCTCACACTCGGCTCACTCTTTCAGCACAGGCCAATTAGATGTGCACTGGGAGTGTGGACCATTCCCCATCAGGTACAGCTAGAAGCCTCCCTTAATCTGGGGGGGGGCACAAAGCACACATCAACCGCTTATGGGGGAGCAGAGGGGAAAAACAGCGGCGGGAATGAAGGTCACCGGTTCAAAAGGAGTGCGCGGAG
Organism: Alligator sinensis; assembly: GCF_000455745.1. NCBI lineage: Eukaryota > Metazoa > Chordata > Crocodylia > Alligatoridae > Alligator > Alligator sinensis. Next base: position 1,328,061 of record NW_005842110.1, read on the forward strand.
CCGAGCGCGCTGGACAGCGCTCAAACAAGTCCAGGGAGCTGGTGGGCGCCGCCCAGAGACGTGAGCAGACCCGCGACGGGGAGGCGGGCCTGCAGTCACCCCCGCCGGAGCCTCCTTCCAGGGCAGCAAGGCCAGGGGGCGGGTCAGGCCCGGGAGGAGGTCCCGGCTTGGTGGGGAGCGCGGCGGGGTGAGGGGCTCGAAACAGGAGCTCCGTGGAGGCCCGGAGCTGCGCGACACGGGCCCATCTGCCACCTCGACGGCTCGCGGGCCAGACCCAGGAAATGGCCGCTCGTCTGTTCCCGGGCAGCCCAGAGTCCTGCGGGAGCCGCGCG
>NW_005842110.1:1328979-1334133 GCF_000455745.1 Alligator sinensis
TCCTCCTCGGTGCTCGAGGACTCCGAGGACGACCTGCTGAGCGACACGGAGGGCAGGAGCCAGGGCATCGTGCACCTGGAGCACGGCGAGGACACCAACCAGGTCAGCGGGGCGGGGGTGCAGGGGGGGCCTCGCTGTACCCCACCGCCTGCCGGGCACCTGGCAGGGCCTTGGCACCCGCTCCCCTTGGGCCAGCCACGCAGTCGCTTCAGCTGGGTCCTCGGTTAGAAACCAGAGGGTGCCCCCGTGGACGGCAAGGGGCTCCCCATCGCCGGGGCTCTCGGGGTGCTGGCCCTGCTGCGCTGGGGCAGCAGGGACCTGGCATCGCACCCCTGCCCTGTCTCCCCCTCACTCCCCTGCTCCCGTCCGAGCTGTGCTGGCGCTGACATGGAGACGTTCACGGGCCAAGCTTTGCCCTCAGCCTGTGCCTGGGGTCACTGACCACTCGCTGACCTGGCACTTCCAGCTAGGTTTCTGTGACCTCGCTGCAAATAAACTCCTGGTTCCCCTTTTCCCAATCTCCCAGGCGCTGTGAAAATCTACTGTGACGAGCAGTACTTGTGTGGTGCGTAGGCTGCTATTTCAGGGTATAAGCGAGAGTAGAGGTTTTTTGCGAAAAACCCTGCTTCTGGCCTGTTCCCTGAACCATCCCAGTTACAACAACGCTCCAACCCCACTGGGTATAAGAAAGTACTTAATGAGCATTAGAACATTTCTGTGGAGACGAGTGTGTGGAAATCCACCTAAGTGCTGCCCCTCTCTTTCTTTTGTAGCTACAGATTTGTACTTGAGCTCCTAATATTTTTTTTTCACTTTTCCACAGGCACTTTTTAGCCTTTCGCATTAAATCTTGGGGAGGGGAGGGGAATAGAACCACCACAGGTTTTTTTTCTAGGCATTTATCAATAGTTATTTCTCCCCCTCGGAGTTTCTGGTTGTCAGTTCTTCAGCTATTTCTTGCTGAAAACTTGACACAGGAGCTTGGGAGGAACTTGGAATGATAAGCATGTATGCTTTTGTCCACTTTGGCAGCAACACGTTCTTCCCAGTAAATCCCTTTAGTAATTTGGCAGCTGCTTGTGCCTGTAAAATGAAGCTTTAAAGGCATGCAATTAGTTGTGTGGTTGTTTTTTTTTCCATAATATTTAATATAAATTGAACTTGCAAGGCTCCCAGTGAGTTATTCTAAACAGTAACTCAAATATGTTTCCTTAGTAAATGATTTGTTGTTGTAGGGTTGCTTGTGACTGCTGGGCCAGTGGCACCTAATTGTTTTCAGGAAATGCAATATGTGTTTTGAAGTAAGAGATTAAAGAACAAGAAGCAGTGTGTTGGCATAGGTAATTGCCCTGGTGGATCTTCTCTTAGGACAGTTGTATAATTGTTATGGTGATAGAGCAGGGGTTGTCAACCAGGGGTACGGGTACCCCTGGGGGACTTGAGAAGGCCCTAGGGGGTACGCATGGGCAGGTGGGGATGGAGCACTGCCATGTACCATCCCGTGCTGCTGTGCTGGCACCGGATGCAGGGAGGCAGGGAAAGCTTGCATGCAGCAGCTGCTGCTGCTCCGCATGCAGCCATGCGCCACCCCTCACCCCCTGCACCGTGTCTGGCTGCTGGGGGTACAATGATCCAAAAAGGTTGAAAACCACTGTGATAGAGGAAGCAGGTTAGAGTGGTCAGGCCGTGCACCATTGGTTCCATTCCCATGGCCTTGTGGCATGGTCTTTGGAAAATCACTCTGCTTTTCAGTGCCTCACTTTCTCAATATATAAAACAGAGAGGGTGATAGCACTCCTTTAAAGGTTTTGCAAGGCTGATAGCTAATATTTATGCAATCTTTTATGATCCTTAGATGGAATTTCTTGTAGAAGGGTGAACTATTATCAGTGCATGATTCTAATGCATTTTATAAAAAATTGTGACCCTTGACAGATGGGGACTTTGATAGTGAGTAATAGAATAATTGAAATTAAAGATGAAAAAGACCTATTAGGTCTTTCAGCTCATTCTGTACTGCTAGTGTAGGGGGTGAGTGGGTGCAGTGATAAATTCTGATAGTTTTGAACACCTATGATTGAGAGCTGTCGAAGTGAGCCCTGGCCTGTACGTATAATTAATAGAGAGCAGTAAGTCATTATCGTTAGTAACCCTTCATCAATACAAATAAGCAACTGCCACCCATGCTGGCCTGAGGCTATCTCATCATCACTGAGAATGGTCTGAAGGAAAACTATTCTTTAAGCCAAGAACCATGTTGAATATTGTGAGGACCTGGTCTTGGCAAAGGTAAAACTCTCATTGCATTCAGTGGGTGCCTTTATGAAGTCCTGATTAATTAGTCAGAGCCCTCTAGCTTGACTTGCATATCTTTAAAACGCGCTACATTAACGTATGTCAATTGTACTACTTGCTTTTAAATCATATTCAGTTATTCAGCACTATGTAAAGCTGAATAGGGTTCAGAAGAAGCATTTTTTCTAGTTACAAATAAATCATTTAAAATTCTTAAAAGAGAGTCATTAATCAGTGAAAAATGTGGTTTACAAACAAATAGAAAGCAGCCATTTTAAATATTGTGAGCCATGATGGGACTGAAAGACTGTTACATCGCTTTACATGTATGGGGAATTGGGGACTTTCAAAGTATTAGGAGAAGTTCAGGGTTTTTTCTTTTCTTCTTTTAATATATTTTTTGTAGAGCTGCTAAGTGCCACGTAACTTCTTGATCTGCCCTGATCTGAATTCCCTTTTAACTGGTAAAATGCCACACATTGTTAATGAGGATGATGTCCTGCATGGGAAAGGACCGTGCAATCTAGGAACAGTTGTAGTGAGTTTCAAATATAGAGTTCTAAACCAAGCTTTTTGACTCTTTGCAGCTAAATATCAACTTGGACAAGCTAAGCAGAGTTGTGAATAGAATCCAGGGCTCTAGTATGACGTACACAGACCTCGGTAATTTGGTTAAACTGCATTTTAGGCAAAATGGCACAAATTTTGTGCGTCTCTAACCCAGTGATTTTCAGCCAGGGTGCCTCCAGATCCTTTTAAGGGTGATGCAGGCTGCCACTCAGTGTTAGTATTGTTAAGTGTGCAAACACCTACACATGATTTCACACGATAAATCCAGAGGTGTCAAATAGGAATCCATAGTGTCAAAACCATTCTGACCTGCTATGCTCTTTCTGAGGCCTTTGCAAGAGAAGACTTGCTGTATTATTTTTATGTAGTCAAAAGTAAGGAAAGCTAAGAGCTGGCATTTTCTCAGGGGTGCCTTGAATCTGAAAAAGGTTGAGAATCTCTGGTTTGACCTGTGTGAATACAGCGTGCCTCTTTGCCTCCCTGGTGCATCTAAAGGTGCGAGTCCACTACTCCCTATGTTCTGATGTCCTTCAGCTCTAGGGAGAAAATGCATACTTGCTGATGTTGCAGATGACTTGAATAAAGTCTTCATAATTTGTAGCTGTGATGCCTATCATGGCTGATTTCAAAGCCAAGAATCCTGATGCCCAGCTTTCCACTGCTTTTTGGCAAATGATTGTGAACCAGTAAGTTCATAGGAAACTGGCATGAATCATATACTTTGTGTTACCATGTAGGCTGGATGTTGTAAAAAATCACAGCATTTCTTTTCTCCCACTAGTTGCTCCCATAGCAGAATTAGTAATGTTCTGAAGAGTCTAGATTCAAGGCTACTGAAATTAATATATGTGTATGTTAATGTGAAGACTTCGGAGAAATGGTTGAGTACAATAAAGTATATTTGGAGATGAATATGGGTGTTGTGCATGCTATTTGTTAACGTAGCAGCTGCTTTAGAATAGGGTGGGGCATAGAAGATAAAGTTTGCCTGAAGGGGAGCTGGGAGTAGACCTAGCCAGGATGTGGGAGTAGAGCCAACCAGAATTTGGGATTTCCAATTTTGGGGACATTTTTGATCTTTTGAAACTTCTCATGAAATGAATCCCCAGAGAGTCTCTTTGGAAATGCCAGCACATTGTGTGTCTGAAATAAAGTATGCTTCTGGAATCCTGCAGTGGTAAACTGAATTTAACTTTCTGTTGGGGAGCCAGGAACTAGGTTTTGGGCAGTTTGTGAGCCTTGGGATTCCCCATGTTTCCAGGTTCCTGGCTCTGGCTGTGTGTGTGGAAGGTCCAAGAATTCTGGCATGACTTGAGTTTTTTATGGTTTCCAAGCTGCTTCATACAGACCCAGAAGCTTGGAGACTGAGAGTATGAAGTCTCTATGTTGCAGGACCTAAAGCCTGGGAACTCTGGTTGGGTTTGGGATTGAGATTGGTGGCCCTGATAGAATCAAGATTTTTCAGGCTCTTGGCTCTACACAGACACATGAAGCCCTGTTGGGGTAGGCAGGGCTGGCTTGCAGCTGCAGACCTTGGAAGCTTTGAGTTATCTAAGAAGCAGGGCAGCTTTCTGTGGGAAACCTGTCAGAGTTGGTGAAAGTTCAATTAATTCCCGATTTGTTTTAATTGAATATTTTGGGTTTGGTGAAGCATCCACATTCGAATGCAGCTCTGGCTTGTTGGAAATCTTAAAGCAGTGTGCAGAGAGATGGTGCTTGTGAAGAGAGAAGACCCTACTTATGTAAACATATCAAAAGTCATAAATACATTTATCAAACTAACCTTTCAGCAAGCAAGCTTCCCTCTTGAAGGTGTAACAGTAGTAGTTACTAGGGATGGATGGGGATGGGGGCATCAGATGGTGCAGGACACACTAATGAGCTTTAACTCCTCCCTTCTCCCCTGTTTAGGTGGGGATTTAAAGTTGTTCCCTCTTATGGAAGTTTGCTAGCTGCTACGCGAGCTAAACTCAGTTGGTCTGTTCCAGCTTCCGTATCACACGCTTCCACCTCACTTAACATCAGTTGGCAAACTCAGAGTAGAGGCCAAGAATTGTCTGTAATCTGGATATTTCCCCAGCCCAGAGCTGAGATGTGCTGACAGGTAAGTGCATGTGCATAGGAAGCCTGTTCTGCTTCTGTCCTGCTAGCTAGGTTTTGTGGTTATGTGAAAATAAGGCTGTTACTATTCAATATCTTCATTAATGACTTGGAGCAGGGGGGCTTTGCCCACACTACAGCTAGAAGGCAGGGAGAAGCAGTTTTGGCAGTGGCTGGGGCCTAGGCCTG
>NW_005842110.1:1334145-1336441 GCF_000455745.1 Alligator sinensis
ATTCCTGCTTGTCACTGGAAAACATCAACTGCTGACTTGGAGGATGGAACTTCAATACTTAGTCAATTTGTTGATGACACCAAGAAAGACAGGATTAGGGTTCAGAATGACATTGATAAATTGGAGAAATGGCCTGAAGTAAATAATTTGAAATTCAGTAATGATGAATGCAGAGTACTGATGTTAGGATGTAACAATCAAATGCACACATACAAATTGGAGAATAAAAGATTAGATTGCAATACTGCAGAAAAAGGCCTGAATGTTATAATGAATATGAATCAACAGTGTAGTATTGCAGCAAAAAAGTCAATAGCATACTGAGGGGCATTAGTAGGAGTGTCACGTGCAAATCGTGGGAAGCCATCCTTCTACCCCGTTCAGCACTGATGAAGCCTTACTTAGAGTACTGTGTCCAGCTTGGGTGCACACTATCAAGGAAGATACGGAAATATCAGTCTGGTGGTAAGCAACAAAAATGATTGCAGACCTAGCAATCTGATGAAACTGAGAAGGCCAAAGCACAATTGGAGTTGCAGCTGGCAAGGGACGTGAAGGGTAACAAGAAGGGTTATACAAGTATGTCAGCAACAAGAGGAAGATCAAGGAAAGTGTGGCTTCCTTACTGAACAGGGAGACCACCTAGTGACAGGAGTACTAAATGCTTTTTTACCTCAGTCTTCACAGGCCAGCTCAGCACCCAGACTACTTTACCTGGCAGCACAGTTTGAGGAGGAGGTGAGCAGCCAACAGTGGTAAAGGAACAGGTTAGGGACTATTTGGAGTAGCTGGATGTGTACAAGTCCATGGGGCTGGACGTGATGCACCTGAAGGGGTTGGCTGATATGCTTTCAGAGCCACTGTCCATTATCTTTGAGAACTCATGGTGGTCAGAAGAGGTCCCAGTAATTGGAAAAGAGCAAATATAGTGCCCATCTTTAAGAAAGGGAAAAAGAAGGAACTAGGGAACTACAGATCAGTCAGCTTCATCTCAGTCCCTGGAAAAATCTTGGAGCCAGGTCCTCAAGGAGTACATTTCTTAGCTCTTGGAGGAGAAGAAAGTGATTAGGAACAGTCAGCATGGATTCACCAAGGGCAAGTCATGCCTGACCAACCTATTGCCTTCTATGACAAGATGACTGGCTCTGTGGATGCAGGGAGGGCAGGGGACGTGATATACCTTGACTTCAGCAAGTCTTTTTATATATGGTCTCCCACAACATTGCAAGCAAGCTAGGCAAGTCCAGGTTGGATGAATGGACTGCAAGGTGGATAGAAAACTGGCTGGATTGTTGAGCTCAAAGTGATCAATCACTCTGTCTCCTTGGCAGCCGGTAACAAGCAGAGTGCATCAGGGTTCGGTCCGGGGGCCAGATTTTTTCAATATTTTCATTAACAACATGGAGGATGGGATGGAGTGCAGCCTCAGAAAGTTTGCAGATGATGCCAAGCTGGAGGGAGTAATAGATATGTTGAAAGGTAGGGATGGGATTCGGAAAGACCCCAACAAATTGAAGTGCACCGCCCAGAACTGGATGCAGAACTCCAACTACCGTCTCACTAATGCTAGGTAGAGCAGAAGAATCACTTCCTTGCTTTTGCTTGCCATGCATCAGTTGATGCATGCCAAAGTATTGTTAGCCCTGCTGGCTACAGCATCGCATTGATGGCTCATGTTCATACTATGGGCTTTTATTACCCCTATATTCCTTTCAGTCATAGTGCTAGTCAGGTTGGTGCAACTGAGCCTGTAAGTATGTTGGGGATTGTTCATCCTCACATGGAGCACTTTACACTTCTCGGTGTAGAACTTCATCTGGTTCCAGTCTACCAGCCTGTGTAGGTTTGCCTATATATGCAGCCTATTTCCAAGCATGACCATGCTTCCCCCCATAACATGGTGTTGTCCGCAGACTTGGCCAGTGAGCTTTTTGTCCCCACATCCAAATCATTGATAAAGATGTTGAAAAGCACTGGACCAAGCATGGACCCCTCAGGGACACCACTGGCCACTACTCGCCAGGACGACACAGATCCGTTCGTTAGAACTCTCTGGGTCCTACCCTGCAGCCAGCTTCCTCCCACCTAAATGTCGAGCAGTTAAGCCCTCAATCCACCAATTTTCCTGTGAGAGCATCATGGGATACCAGATCAGATACCGGGGTTGAGGAGGACTGGGTTAGAGTGCTTCTGGAGGGGCTGGACATGTTCAAATCAGCAGGTCCAGATGCTCTCCACCCCAGGGTGTTGAGGGAGCTAGCAGGGGTTATTGCAGGGCCCTTGGCACGGCTTTACG
>NW_005842110.1:1337401-1371532 GCF_000455745.1 Alligator sinensis
GACCTGGTGACTGTCTATAAACTCACTAGGGGGGACCAGAAGGGGTTGGGGAAGACCTTGTTTCCCCTAGCGCCCCCCGGGATAACAAGGAATAATGGCCACAAGTTGTTGGAGAGTAGGTTTAGATTAGACATCCGTAGGAACTACTTCACAGTTAGGGCGGCTAGGATCTGGAACCAACTTCCAAGGGAAGTCGTGCTGGCTCCTACCCTGGGGGTCTTTAAGAAGCAGCTTGATGCCTACCTGGCTGGGGTCATTTGAGCCCAGTTTTCCTCCTGCCCAGGCAGGGGGTCGGACTTGAAGATCTACAAGGTCCCTTCCGACCCTACTTCTATGATTCTATGATCAAAGGCCTTTTGGAAGTCTGGGTATACAGTGTCGACCTCCTCTCTCTTATCCAGGTGGTGAGTTGTAGGAGGGGATGAGATTGGTGAGACAAGACCTGCCCGCAACAAAGCCTTGCTGGCTGTCATTCAGAATCCTACCTTCTGCAAGCTTATCACACATAGACTCCTTGATGAATTTTTCCAGGATTTTCCCTGAGATAGAAGTTAGGCTAATTGGCCTATAGTCGCCCAGGTCCTGTCTCCTCCCCTTCTTGAAGATGGGTACAATATTGGCCCTCTTCCAGTCTTCTGGGACTTCCCCCAAATACCATGAGTTTTGGAAGAGTTTCGCCAGAGGTCCAGCGATGATTTTGGCCAGCTCCTTCAACACTTTCGGATGAAGTTCATCCGGTCCTGCTGACTTTTAAACATCTAACTTTTCTAACTGATCAAGCACCAGCTCAACATCAACAGTAGGAAGGCGGTCATTCCCACCATGCTCATTTTGAACCTTATCTAGTATGATTTTCACCTTAGTCCGGTGAAATACCAAAGCAAAGTAGTCATTCAGGAGTTTAGTTTTCTCCTGAGTGTCAGTAACCAGCTGTCCTCAGTTGTCAAACAATGGCCCCACATTTCTATTTGTTTTCCTCCTCTTCCCTACATACCTGAAGGAAGGACTTCTTATTGTCACTGATTTCTGTAGCTAGTTTAAATTCAGTCGCTGCCTTAGCCTTTCTAATCTGTTCCCTACAAGTGCAGGCCGTTGTTGTATAGTCCTTCTTGCCCAAGCTGATCCAAACTTCTATAGAAAGATGATGGCCTCACCTACTCTATATGTTTACAAGGAACAGGACAAAAAGTAATAGGTTTAAAATGAAAACAAGGAGAATTTTGATTAGATATTGGGAAGAACTTTTTAATTGTGAGGGTTGCTAATTGCTGGAGCAGGTTGTTGAATTCCATCATTGGAGGTTTTAAACTGAATTAGATAAGTGCTTTCTGGGAGTGTTTAGACAGGGATGCTCTAGCCTTGAGTGGGAGGTTGAACAGATGATGTCCTCAGGTCTCTTCCAGACCCCTTGTTCTATGATTCCAAATCATGAGTCTGGCTATGTAAAGTAGTTTAAACAGTTTGCATAAATTTGGGGGTGCACCGATAAAGATTTTCTTGCCTGATACCGATACCTGATTATTAACCAACCATTTTGGCCAATACCAATCTGATAACCTATTTACAGGAATGCAGCCAGGCGCTGTGGAGAGGTGAGTCTGTGAAGGGGAGGGGGCATGGTGGGGGAAGGGGCATGGGGCACACATTGAGGCCCCCATGGTGTGGGAGGGAGCGGGGCTGGGGGTGCTGCCCAGTCAGGGCAGTGAATGAAATCAGGGGCTGAGGCAGGGAGCGGGATGGAACCACTGGTGGCTTGTCCAGGGCATCACTGTCCCACTGTTTAAACATGGCAGTGGGGGTGCTTGAGCTTTACATCAAGCTCCACTGCCACCACCATTTTGAAGCACCAGGGTGCTTTTAACTGGAGAGGAGCTAAGCGGGGTGAGGGTGGATTGGGCTGCCTGCTGTGGGGTTAGGGCTTTCCACTCTGCTGCCTTTGTCCTGGGAGCCCCATGCTGGCCATGTACCCCCTGCCTACCCAGCAGCTGGGGGCACAACTCACTGCCCTCACTGCTTCAGGGTTGGCAGGGAGTGTGCAGCTGGCACAGGGCTCCTGAGGAAAAGGCAGCAGAGTGGAGAGCCCTGAGCAGGGGCAGTGCTAGGAGGGACTACAGCTACCACAAAATTCACTGTAACCACCCCTCCCAGTGCTGCTGCTGCCTGCCCAGTCACCCCACACAGCTGAGCACACCCTGCTCCCACTGGCTCCAAGCCCAGCCCCAGCATAGCCCAGCCCCTCACCAGGAAGAGGCGGGTGCTGTTCCTGACCCCAAGCCCATAGTGAGCAGCTTGCATCCACCCTGCACACAAATCTGGGGGGGCACATGCCCCCCATGCCTTCCCCAGGGGAGCGCGCAGTGGTAGGAAGCCCCCAGGATGAGCCATCCACAGCTCTGCCCTGCTTTCTGCCCTGGCTCCAGGTCCCATTCATGCCCTAACTGGGACATTATTGGCTACACTGGCCAAAAAAAGCTGATAGCCAGTAATGTTAATTTTCCTTTTATCAGTGCTGATCCAATATGCAACTGATATATCTGTGTACCTATACACAAATTGTCATACTTCAACTGCAACACTGCGTTTTGATTAATTAGGTTCATTTTCCAGTGGTTCTTAAAATAACACACTATTAAAATCCATGCTTTCCCATGCCTTCAGAATGGGATTACTGTTTTCCATTCCCATTTCTTGTATCATCAGAGAGCAGTTCCCAGTATAACTGTAACGTCCATGGTGAAACCAATTGGGCCATTCATAGCTATAGAGCAAATGAAACAAAACAAGAGCTTGTGGACATCAGTTAAAACAGCTAGGGTAGGAAGAACCTTCATTATAACTATATGATGAGTGGTGGTCCACTGGCTGACATCTGAAAGGGACCTGGGGGTGACAATTGGCAGAGGATACATATGAGCCATCAGTGTGATGAGGTCACCAGCAAAGCAAATAGAATTCTGGTGTGCATCAGCCGATGCATTGCTAATAGATCCAGAGAGGTGCTCTTCCCCCTCTATTTGGCGTTGGTGAGGCCACAGCTGGAGTACTATGACCAGTTCTGGGCACCGCACTTCAAGCAGGATGTGGATAAGCTCAAAAGGGTACAGAGAAGAGCCACCTGTATGATCTGGGGCCTGGAGGATAGGTCCTATGACGAGAGACTCCAGGAACTGGGTTTGTTCAGTCTGATTAAAAGAAGATTGAGAGGTGACTTGATAGCCACCTACAAGTATGTCAGGGGCAAACACCAAGGTCTGGGGGAGCAACTTTTCAGAAAGCCACCCTTTGGGAGGATGAGGTCCAATGGGCACAAACTAGTTGAAGAAAAATTTAGGCTGGACATAAGGAAAAACTTATTTTCCATTAGGGTATCTTGAATCTGGAACACTCTCCTAGCAGAGGTTGTGAAGTCACCATCCTTGGAGGTGTTCAAGAGGAGGCTGGACAAGCACCTCGTTGAGCTCCTTTGAGCCCAACTGCTTCCTGCCCATGGCGGGGGACTGGACTTGATGATCTTACAGGTCCCTTCTGGCCCTACTATTCTATGATAGGCCAGCTTAGACCTTTCATTCTGCAACCGTATCTAATTAAAGTTGCAGTCAGTAGGCAACTTGATAAGATATACAGCCTCTTTTTACGTTAAAAAGGGACTGTGATTTGCTAGTTATAAGAATTTATGATCTATACTGTATGTTTATGATTGTAATGTTGTAAGTCCAGATTTCCTGTAACTGTCATCACGAGAACAGGTGACAGACAGCCAAGAGGAAGGAGTATTAGGTTCTTGCTGTCAGTGATAGTAACCCAGAAGTTTGGAGGGACAGTAGTTGCTTTCTAACCTGAAGTTTGTGTGGTTTGGCTGGTCCTCTTGCTCTCTCTTGGTCTCTCTCTCACTCTCCATTTTTCCATCCTTCATAAAATACCTTAAAATAGGCACGCGTTTCATAACTGCAGGCTGAAAGTATGAACCATATCAGCTCAGGAGCAGATTACATAAGCTAACACACTAGAAGAGAATTTTTATTTTTAAACTGAGCTGGGAGGGGAAGCTGACATGAGTAAGGCTCCTAATGGCTTTTTAAAGTTATGTGAATTTCATGCTTTTGAAAGAGGTGTTGGATTCATAATGACATCCCTGTACCCTGAAGTCCTTTCTCGATTCACAGACCGACTATGATGTGAGCCGCTGCAGCACAAGTTTTCCCATGTTGCCTCCTTAATGTATCTCCCCAGGTGAGAGCCATCCCTTGATGAGAAGTTCAGTTTTCATGGTACACTCAACTGGTGACCTGTATTGTGACAAAACCAGCAGCAGTGCTAATTGGTTCCACTTGTGGCCATTTATTACTAGTGTGACTCTTGACTAGTATGAACTGAATTAAGACCCAACTGTTCAGTTGAGGTAGGCTGCTAAATTTCCATCAATTGTATTGGCCTATGTCTATTCAAGAAGTGGAGACCTAATGGTTAAAAGGCCCTTTGTACCATTATTAATCATTTGAGCTGTTTAGTTTTCTCTTATGTTTGCTAGTTTAAGGAGCCAGCCAAGTCAAAAGGGGAGGAGCAGATCTAGCAACTTCTGTAGCTCATGGAAAGATTGGATGCATTCATACCATTTGTATCTTCTGTTGAATACTTGAATCATGTAGTTAAAGCCTGTTTGCAATATCTGTTGAATCTGGACAGTGAGGAGGAAAGCTGCATGCTCAGGAGAGGTAGCCATGTTTAGAAAGGAGTCAGATTTTTTTTTTTTTTTTTAAAGATCCCAAACCTCTGGGAAGATTTCTTTTTTCATGGGCCAGAATCAGTTTCCAGGGAGGACTGAAGATTGTTCTTGAGAATTAGTGCTGTGCAGTATATGTTGTTAAAAGGAGTGTTGTGATGAGAGTAGAGCATTCAGGAACTACTCCTGATTCTGCCAGCAACTCTCTCAAGCCTTGAGCAAGTCGCTCAACTTTCCAGTCATTCAGCATATCCTTTGATTCTCTCAGGAAACTACCTGAAGGGGTTTTGTGAGCTTTAGTATTTGTAAAGCACTTTGGAATTGTTTGACAAAAGGCTTTGTGCAAGTGCAAAGCTTTGTCCTTTATTTTTAAGTGAATTACAAAGGGTGTTGAATGGATTTGGCTTCATTACTTAAGAAGAAAGGGCCCACGGACTGTTGGCTCTTTATGGGATCTGTGGATTTGAAGGTTTTTCTAAGGAAACATACATTTTCTTAGAGTGGTCTCATGAGGAGAAGATATATAGCTGAGTAGCAATAGTAACATAGACAAAGAAAAGCTTCCAAATATACATAAAGTACAGTTTGCAGAGAACATAATGGATGTTGGATTGGTCAAGTGGCCACAATCTAAAAAAAAAAAAAAAGTGTTTTAAGGCAACCATATTCAAGGTGCAGTAGATTATTGGGTTAAAGTAGGGAAGTAATCTTGCCTCTACATAGTGTATTAGTAAGGCTACCCTCTATCCCATCTCTCTCATATATAATCATAGAGAAAAGGGTAGAGATTAAATGCAACATTTTATCAGTCTGTGACTTGGTGGAACTCACACAATGCAGATTTTGACTTTAATTTATTATCCAGGTGTTCTTATTGGCGATTTTATCTCCACTAACAAATTCACAGCACAGGCAGGGAAGTATAACAGATTCATTATAACAACATATTTTGGGGAAAAACCAGGAACCTTAAAGAGAAGAAGTTTTTCTTCATTCCTTCACCTTGCTAAGAGCAATCGGAAAAGTAGAGGGAAGGCTCTTTGAGGCTGTCTACCCATCTAGTACTTTTCTAGTAATTTTAATCACTCTGGTTATTAGATATTGCTTCCATGTTTAACTGGTCCACACTAATGGAGAAGGCTATTGAGATAATCCATGAAAAGCAACCATTGTGTTTTGTACCAGTAGATTCTGGACATCAAATTAGGGATAGAATCTTTCCTCTTGTCTTCCATCACACAGCAATGTGACTGGCATGGAAGAAATCCACCATTAATATGTCAGTTCTTACTATTTTCATTCCTCGTGAAGGAAGTAACCAAAGACCAACTATTAACTCAATTCAATGGAGTATATAGTGCAGGCATGGAACAGGCTGGTTTCAAAGCTGACCAGGAGGTATAGTTTTCTACAGGGGAAGAATTCATGCACCACTGTAAGTTTCATGGGCTTTCTGTGGCAGGGGCACTAGAATTTACATTCTTCCTGGAAGCATGTATCCACCAAGCCACAATGGGGAAACTGCACCTCTGCTATGAGCCTCATGATCTAGGGTCCAAAGTCAAGCAGTCAAAAATTAGGAAATGTGAGACTGAAATTGCCTGGGCAAGCTAAATTTGGCCCCTTGAATGCATGCTTTATGATATGGTTGTATAAATTACAGGAGCATGTATGTATTTTTTTCCCCATAGGATACCTGTCTATTTCAGTTTACAGAAAGGACCGTGCTCACTTCATGAGCAGCTATTCAACATTTTGTTTTTTCCTCCTTCCTCCATGAGTGGCTCCAGGCTGTGTTTACAGCACAGTATACAACACCTGCTCTGAAGGCAGACCTATTAATTTCTTCCTGGGTTTTCTGTGGCGGTCATTACTATAGTAACAGAGTGCTTTGCAAATTCTAATGAGTTTATTTTCACAACAGTCCTGTGATATGAACATGTACTGTCTACATTCTATAAAGAACTGGGGTACAGAAAGAGAAAGGTCAAAAGTATCTGTTAATTTTGGGTACCCAAAATGGGGCATGCAAGTTCCGAATCACCAGCATATGTGGTACTTCCATAACGCTGTATATGTTCAAAGCGCAGCTACTGATGACTTCAGTAGTAACTGAGTATTCACCACTCAGTGGCAAGTCATAAAGTCACCTGCAAAATGAGAACTACAATTAACCTTTTCAAAGGTGATCACAAAGGGCAGAATCTACTGTGCTTTATACATTCCAGTGGCAGTTCAGTTACATAGCCATTTGAGTGACATAGGACCAGTGGTATAACTGTTGCTTTCTGATGTGAACACAATCTTTGCGCTCCTGTTCCACAATGTGGCTTTTCAAGTGTCCCCACAGCTACTGACTGTGCTTTGCGGGCTGCATGGTGGCTGGCTGAGTATCCAGCTTCATGTGCTCTACCTTGGTGAGGGCAAATTCCAAAATGTAGCTGGGCAAAACCCCATGCCTACCCGAGGGCGGGGTGGGGCATGCGGCGTGCTATGAGAAGGACCCTCGCATGTTTTAGCTCAGTAGTTGAGTTCTTAAGGCACTTGGCCAGATACTGAGAGATGCAGGTTTTAAGCCTCTCCCCCTGCTTTTCTGCTTCCCTTCTTTGGCGGAGAGACAGGAGAGGGAGGGAGAGATGTGCCATGCCATGCTGTGCCAGGTCAAAGAGAACAAGCTTGTGGACCCTGAGGTGGATGTGCCTTGAAATGGAGTGGGGGGGCAGAAACCTCTTAGAGCTTTCTATCCATTTGTATTCAATAAATTTTAAATACACAGTGCAGTGGTTCAGTGTCTAACACCCACTAGTCATGGGTTTTTACTTGGCTACTTTTTTGGGACTTAATCACCAAGGTATGCGCATAAAGAGCTTCATCATAGTGCAGTACAATGAGCATTCTGAGTAGTTGAATGGATGCTTTTGCATCCAGACAGCTATGGAGTAGGGCTGTAAACTGTTTTAAGTACCAAAAATGGGAGTTATGTGGCTGGGTAAGTTCCACTTGGGTATTTAAAGTGCAATAGGATTCTGTCCTAAGTGGCCTGTTCAGCATCACATCAAATCTCTTAGAGGCAGGGATATATTTCAGTTCACAAAAGTGTCATTCATCTGTCTAAAACTACGAGGTCAGCTGTGATCTTCCCCTGACTCGTTCTCTGTCTATGTTCCGAATGCTGCAACAAATGAAGTAGAGGTCCTACAGGCAATAATATGCTTCACTTCACAACTGTGACAAGCCAGCTTTAAAAATATTTAATAACTGATCATTAAGCAAGTGTTGTTTTTTGCACAAAATAAGGTAGGGATATTGTGGAAATAATACATCTTTAAATGCATGTTCATAAAGGACTGGCATCATCATAATGTATCAATGCAGTCACAGGCAACCTTAATTCTAGCACCTTTTAACTTTTTAGTGCCAAATCTTGCAAACTTAATACTGTTTTAAAATATAATTTTATATAATTTTTAAGGTTTAAAAAAAAGCAAGCTGAAACATAAACTTCTGCATTAATGAAATAACTAAAAACAGTAATAGGTTGTTATGTATCCGGGCCAGCATTAGAGAGGATGAGGTGCCCATTTTCTAGGCGTATCCTAGAGATATACTTAACAGCAGAAGTAGAGCTTTCACAATTCTTGGACTCCATTCCAGGTTCGGGAGGGGAGGGGTATTCTCTAGTAGAGTCAAAAAAATTTGCCCATTTTTTCCACACAGGACTATTTTTGCTGTGTCCCCTGTCCCAGTCCTGTTCCTTCTCTACTTTCTTCCTACTCAGATCACTCCTGTTTTCTGCACTTAGCTAATCTTGCTCTCTCAAGCTTCTCACACCTGTCTCCTTGACCAGCACGTTCTAGTTTCGCCCCTCCAGACTCCTGATCTCAGCTTTTCCCAGTCATGTTCTTATTGTCTAGCCAGTCCTAGTGTTGTGATCCTTATATACCAAGTCTTATATAATGGCAAAGGAATATCATTGAATACCTTGCACTGGGTTTTCCTATGGCTGGAAATGGAATGAAAAGAAAATAGGAGAGGAGATCTGAAGCTTGGTTTGTCTGATGTTTTAAGTCAAGGGTTGGCAATATACAGCTTGTGGGGTCAGATCCAGTCTGTGGACATGGGGCTTTGCAAGCAGCGAGCTTCTGTGGTTGTCCTTCCCTTGCTGTGTGGGGAGAAGTTGCAGTCACTGGAGCTTTCTCTGTCCCAGTGCTGGAAGAAATGGTGGTGGCTGGGTCCTAGCACCTCGCTGAGTGAATCTGACTTGAGCTGGGTCATTCTGGCCTACAACCTGAAAAACATGTTGACCATTGTTTTAAGTTGCTTGACTCTTAAATACATTATAAGGTTACTGATTTTTACTGTCACCATAATTCTGGGTTATGCTTGATGAAATCATAGTATTAATCAAAAAGAGGTTGTCAAACTATAAAATTATCAAAAATAGTCCTTCCCTCCCCGATTTTTTTGTTTTTTTTTAATTAAGGAAAGATCATTAATAAACATTAGAATCAAACTTACACTGATTTATGTGGTAACCTTGGGCAAGTCACATAGTAGGGAGACCATTGTGGTGTTTATGTACCGTAGTAGGGTACAGCCAGTTTAATGTTTTGGAAAGGATTTGGGGATGTTTGACTTGTGGATAGGAAGGTTAGAAATGGGTCTGTCCCACGGTACAGAATCTAGACTTCCTGGGCCTTTGAGCAGTTTTGAACCGAAATGGAGGCTTTGAATTGAAATGGGTCAGTGCTACTTCTGTGTGACCAGGCTGAACTGGAATAGCAAATCTGAACTTCTCAAACAGTGTGGTAGTTAGTCTCTGGAACTATGCTCTTGGCACTTTCCCATCTCTAAGATGCAAATCCTATTTATGTGTTCAGTATTATAATTATTTACCTAGGTGTAGAGATCAGTCAGCTCAGCCTGGAGCTTCAAACTGAATAAAAAGTTAAAGCAGGGGAACACCCTGCTCCATTTCACTTGCCTAAAATCCTTTATGACCTATTTTTTAAAATATTTAAAATGTGCAAGGGTGTTGTGGAGTCTTTCAATAGCAGCAACAGCTTTCAAATTTTATGTTGTTTAATCATTACGTGCTATCTTGTTGCATTTGATTAGAGCTTTAGAAAGCTGGAGCACTGAGCCCCAGGGAAAGGTCTGGGAAAGAACATGACTTCAGAAAGGTGCAGTCTTCGGGGTCCTCGGTCTGTCTTTTTGCATGGCTCAGCTTGCTCTTCAGTGCAGTTGGTCAGTTCCTGGGCTAGCATCTGGGGAAATTGGCATGTTTATGCCACTTGCTTGCCCCCTCACATTGGACAGGCAGTAACATGTAGGAGCGAGAGGTGGGGGGTGCTTTCTGTGCCTTCTCTCACCTTTCCAAAGGCAGGGTTTATCTGGCTTTACGTATGTTAGATATGAGTATTGTGCAACATAAATAATTTTTTTTATTATTTGCCCTCGCCATTCCCATCCATGTACTTTCTGAGGACGGAAAGGTTAACTATGTTTGTAGTAGAGTTCAGTCTGTTTGGTGAAACCAGGATAAGCTTCCTAAGCTACAGCTTTACACAGTGACAAAATACTATGTCAAACGAGCTGGATTTGTAACTGATCCAATTTTATTGTTCAGGTAAGTGTGAACAAATCCAAACAGACACTGTTGGCTCATATTTAGCTTGTAACCCCCAGGTCCTTTCTCTGCAGTTGTGCAGCCTGGCCAGTCATTCCTCAGTCTGTATTTGTGCATGCTGTTATTCTGTCCCAAGTGCAGGATTTTGCACGTATGCTTTTTGAATCTCATCTGGTTGACTAAGGACAATTTTTCCAGTTCATCCAAGTCATTCTGAATCCTAGCCCTGCCCTCCGGCATCTGCAAGTCCACCCAACTTGGTGTCATTCACAAAATGTGCTCTGTGATCCAAATCAGTAATGAAGATGTTGAACAATACTGGACCCAAAACAGATCCTTGGAGAACCTCACATGATATCTCCTCTCAAATAGACATTGAGCCATTCCTGGCTACTCTTTGAGCACAGTGGTGTTATGGTCTGTCTGGATTTTTTGCAACAGAAGAATTGTTCTGTTATTTTTATTAGTCAGAACAACAAGTGGAAGTTGAAAGTTGGATTTTCCAAGGGGCTCCTTGAGTCTAATGAGGTTGAGAACCACTGGACAACATTGTGGATCTCTCCCTTCTCCACCTGCACATTGGGTGACTTGCGCTAACTTAGCTTAATGAGGCTGCCAAGACCTGGGGTCTTGGGCAGTTGCCCTGGTTGCTAACCTTCAAAACTGCCTCGGATCAGCTTGTACAAGGATCAAAGGAAAAGGCCCCACTTCCCCCTCTAGCACTGGGACAAGACTTGGGAGGAAGTTAAAATACTTTCCAGGGGTCTGGGACTGGCTAGGATTTGATGAGCCAGTGGAGGAGTCCTTCTGTAGCAGTGGCATTGGCCTTGAACTGATTCCTTTTTCTCTGAAGGGAACCAGGGGTAGGTGATAGAGGTGGATGACTGGGGAATGAGTAATTTTCTTCGTATATTGTACTTTTTGAGCAAGAGAATACAGACAAGGCAGTGTAATCAATCTTGGCTTGAGAAGTTGCCTGTGCGTGCTGCTTGTTTCCCTGGCTGTGCTATGCACTATAAACCATCTGCACTGACACTTTAAATGTTGCCTTTCTTTTCCTTTCCTCATCTGCTGTACTGTGGTGTATTGTTGCTGGTCACTCTTGGATTCTGCTGCATATATCCAATCTGGCACACAGGCTGCCACTCATTCTAGGTTTTCAGTAAACCGGCTTGCGTGGTTCCACATGGCAGAGGATGGTTGGCTTCCAGTTCTGCTGCCAGATGTCCCACTGGCAGGGAAGTCTCTGTCTGTGTGCATCTCTCTGCTTTACTCTGAGGATGTAAAAGTCTCTGTTTTTGTGCATCTCTCTGCTTTACTCTGAGGATGTAGCACTAATTTAAAGTTTCTTAGTAACCCATTGTATAAGCTCCACACATTTATTTTCTTAGCAAGGTAAGAACTGATATTTGTATTTGTGAAAGGCGAGAGAAACCCAGGCAAGCCCTCTTGTTTATCTGTAAGGCAGTGGAAATATACTCATTATAAAGCAGCAACTGCCATAGAAAACGCCCATGATAGCTCAGAAGGCCACACCCATTGCGTCAATTCAGACTTCTAGTTAATCACATCTGCTTGCGTTGGATCTGATTTTGACCCCTTGTCTCAAGTATGTGGTTGGGAAATTAATGTTTCTAATAATTTCTGGAAGTCCCACCAGAACTCCCTGATCTGGTGGGATCACCTTTGCTTGAGGCAGGGGAGGAAACAAGCCTATCTTTCCTATATCTTCTGTTAACAGAACACATTCCTGATCTCAGTGGTTCTGGGTCTACAGGGGAGTCATCCTGTTCTGTATATATATATTACCCTGCTACATGAATAGACCCTATATTGAATAGAAGGAGTGTTGTTGCTTTGGGGGTTTTTTTTTCTTTTTTTAAAGCCGAGAAGAACTCAGGGTCTCTAATCCTTGGGGTTCTCCCCTAGTTAACTTGCTGACCCACTGTACTTTCTCATGGAGTAGTTCTCTACATTCATTCAATCCGTTTATAGGCTTGGCAATGCTACACTCGCTACCACCATGACTGAAAGAGACTTGGGGGTTGTGATTGACCACGTGATGAACATGAGCCACCAATGCAATACTGCAGCTGGCAAAGTGAACAAAACTCTGGCTTCTGTTTAGTGATGCATCTCAAGTAAGACCCAGGATGTCATCCTTCCACTGTACTCGGCCTTGGTGAGGCCACAGCTGGAGTACTGCATCCAATTCTGGGCTCCACAATTCAGAAAGGATGTGGAGAAGCTTGAGAGAGTCCAGAGGAGAGCCACATGTATGATGAGAGGGCAAGAGAACAGGCCTTATGAAGAGAGGCTGCAAGCCATGGGATTCTTCAGCCTGGAGAAGCACAGGCTCAGGAGCGACTTGGTGGCAGCCTATAAGTACATAAGTGGTGTGCATCAGGATCTGGAGGAACACCTGTTCACCAGAGCACCCCAAGGGATGACAAGGCTCAACAGTCACAAACTCGTGCAAGACCTTTTTAGGCTGGACATAAGGAAAAACTTCTTTACTGCCCAAGCCCCCAAGGCCTAGAATACACTCCCCCCAGAGGTGGTGCAAGCACCTACTCTGGATTCTTTTAAGATACATTTTGATGCTTAACTTGCTGGGATCTTTTGACCCTAACCGACTTCCTGCCCTTTGGGCAGGGGCTGAACCCAATGCTTTTACAAGGTTTCTTCCAGCCCTAATGTCTGTGAAATCTATGAAATCTTGGTTTCTCATGGTGATTGGATGGAACTTGGCACCCAGAATACCAACGCCTGATTGGAATGACTTGACTCACTGAGTTCTGATATTGAACTGGTGATTACCAAAAGAGTAAGAAAAAGAAATTCCTTTTCATATAGTAGTTTGGAATAATCTCACATTAATAGTGTTAAAGCTGTAAGTTATTAAATAAAGTGACTGCTGAAGGATGTGGCTTTCCTGTAGGTAACTACCACACCCTATTAGATAACAGTGTCCTATGGTTTATTGACAGTTCCATTCCATTTGAGAGGCTAGGTCATATTAGTCTTCCAGCATACTCGCTGGATAAAACAGTAACTGTTTATAACCTTTCAGCGGTGTGTGGCTTTGGAGGAGGCATTGGAGAAGAGGGAGAGAGACAGGACTTTGCCTTGTGGTAGATAGGAAGACCAGGTGGAAAACTGTTGTTACTGTCTGTGTATCTAATCTTCCCCTTACTCAATATATGTCTAGATTTTACTAATACTTTGTGCTGCTAATATAGTACCTTTTATTTGAAGGTCTCAGAATATTTTAGAAGCATTACTGAATTAAGTTTTTCATCCCTTCTGTGATATTAGTATTCTTGTATGCATTTGGGGAAACCAGAGCACAGAGAGTGACTTGCCCAGGATCATAGGGCAAGTCAGTTGTTGACTTCTGACTAGAACCTAGAAATCCTGATTTCCAGTCAAGTGCTGTAATGTAGGGCTGTCATTAGTGGAGTTCTCATGCTTGAGAGGAAGCAAAACCATATTTGTGTGTATTTTTAAATGTGCCTGTTAGCAGTAGCATAACTGGGGGGTGGCAGGGAGGATCCAGGGCAGCAGCCCCAGGCAACACCAGGCGGGAGTGCAAAAATAGCTGCTATTGCAATGCTGCAATCAACCTATTAACTTCCTCGTATATATTTTTTTTTTTAATTCTTATTTACAGACAAATCTTGAAGGGAGGCTCTTAAGATTTGTAAAGGATTCATTTAAGTCAAGATTTTAAAATGTAGAATCATTGAAATGTAGGGAATTTCAAAAGAGCATCTAGTCCAACTACGTTATTAGAGGCAGGATCAAGCACACCTAGACCAGTGGTTTTCAAACTTTTTAGACTCTAGGCACCTCTCATCATACTTATTGCACCCCTTGAAAAATGCCAGGTCTTAGCTTTCACTCATTTTTTGATTATGGAAAAGTAAGAGTGCAATTCTTCTGTTGTAAAGAACTCAGAATAACTCCAGAAAAATTTTAATGCTATAGATTCCTATTTGAAATCACTGGATTTATCTTGTGAATCATGTGCAGGTGTTTGTCCACCTAACGGTGCTAATATTATGCAGCACCCCGCAGCACCCTTAAAAGGATCTCCTGACACCGTTTGAGAATCACTGATGTAGACTGTCCCTGATAGATGTTTGCCTAATCTCTTAAAACTCCTCAGTGAAAGAAATGTCACAGTTCATCTAGGTAGCCTGTTCTGGTGTTCATCACCCTAACAGCTAGAAATGTGCATGTAATATCCAACCTAAACCTTTTGTGTTGCAAATTTTAAGCTGAATTATTTTTGTTGTCTCCCCACTAGACATGGAGAAAAATTCATTGCTGTCCTTTTGTTATAACATCTTGTATATTGGAAGATTCTTCTTGTGTTCCTTCTCAGTCTTCCCTTTCCCAAACCTAGTTTCTTTAACCTTTTCATGTTGATTTTTTTTCTTGTTTTCTTCTGTAGTGTCCACTTGGTCCATGACTTTCTTAAAGTGTGGTGCCCAAAATGAAACAGTATTCCATCCGAGGCCTTACCAATGAAAAGTAATACCTGACATATGACAGTCTCATGAATACATCCCAGAATGAGATTTGACTTTTTTGTAACAGCATAACAGTGTAGGCTGATATCCTGGGATCCACTATTATTCCCAGTTCCTCTTTTGCTGTACTCTTGCCTTATCTGATATTCCTTCCCCAATTTTTTAAATTTATGCATCTCCTTCCCAACTGCAACATTTTGCACTTTCTTTATTGAATTTAATCTTGTTGATTTTTTTTTTTTTTGACCTTTTTTTCAATTTGTTAGGATATGATCTGAATTCAGATTCAGACCTATAAAGACATTGCAAGCCTTGTGAGACCCCCTGTTAGGTACAGGGAGAATTCAGGCATGTATTACAAGTATATGTGTATGTAGTCTATATATCTGGGAATGGTAGTGTCTATTGTGCATCTTGTAGTGATTAACCTCTACTCCATGGGCTAGAGACAGACATTGCACATAAACCAGTTTAAGTGATCAGAAACTGGTTTAAAACTGTAGCAGAACAGATGTTCAGTGCACATAAACCAGTTTGAAAATGGCTGAAACAGGTTTGAGATAAACCTGATTGAATGTAGCATCAGACTTAACTGATTTGGGTCAAACCAGTTTATGCAGTGTCTGTCCCATGCAGTGTCTGTTTTAAATTAAACCAGACTCCCCCAGCATCCCAGCATGCTCTCTGGACTAGTCGGGGCTCTCTGCTGCACAGCAGAGCTGGCCCCTCCCCTCTGCTCCCTGGCTGGAGCTCGGCAGAGACTGCAGGCTTCTGTCTAGCTTCCCCCTGCTCCCCTCTTCCCCTCCCCACTCCCTGTTAAGCAGGGATTCCGTCATCCCCTCTGCCTTACTCAGACACCTCTCAGCATTAGCTAGCAGACCACATACTGGCTACAGTCCGTGCTGTGGTAGACGGGACAAAGGCAGAATTAACAGGTAGCTTCTAAAGTCCCTCTGTTTTCTTAATAGGGTGATAAGTACTGTATTATCAAGTCCGTGCTGGGCTGCTCATAATGGTGGGGGGGAACCCCTCCCTAATCAGAGTGTCCTGCTTGGGCCTGGTTATGCTCCCCTCAGCTCAGCCCTCTGGAAAGGAGGGAGGGCTGCTCTAGCACCCCCTGGCTTCTAGCCTGAGCCATTTCAGGCATTTGCCTGCATTGCTGGGATGTCTGCACAGTTACAAACTGATTTAGCCTAGCCAGGTTAGCCTAACCTGCAAAGATTGGATCAGTTCAGGCTCAGGCTTTTTGAATGTCTGTCCCTAGCCCATATGTCAGTTCTGAGGGACTGAATTAACCACCTTGGAATCTACCCATTGCAGGATGATGGTTAGAGGCAGCCTTCTGTTCAGTTCATGTGATGTGAATCATAGAGAAGTTGGGCTGGAAGAGACCTCCAGAGGTCATATAGTCCAACCCCCTGCAGGAGGCAGGATCATCCCTACCCAGACCATCCTATACAAATGCATAATCTAAACTCTTTATAAAACCACTGTCAACCCTGACACAATACAGGCGTAACACCCTAACGTGCTACAAGTAAAGCAGAAGGACCGCAGCAGGAGCCAACATCCTGCTCCTGTAGAAGTGTTCAAGGTGTGGTGTCTGGCGAATGCTCATAGGTATGAGAAGATGTGTTTCTGGTTCATGAGGAATAGATGAGATTCTAGTTTCTCTTTGATAGTATAGGTCAGTGGCATATTTCTGGTGGCAGATGAGAGAAGTATGTGTAAGGGTAATCAGGTAGTCTTAAGATCTCGGAATTTCTGTCAATATTCTATCCTAGTGACATTATCTTCATTGCAAGTAAATTTCACATAGGCTGGTTTGGAAGGAGTCAAGCCAGGGCCTCAAATGAAGTTGTGCATCAGCTTGGAGAGTAGGGTGATGTCCTAGGGGAGTGATCTGCATGATCCTAGGGAATAATGCAGAATACACGCACACACTAATCACCTGCCAGATTCGCTAAGCAAATTTAGGAGAAATGATGCCTCTTGAAGTTCTTCCCTGTCTCATTGCCTAAGCATCACCTCTGAATGCTCCGCAAAGCCACACCAGGTTGAAATAGACTGACCATCTGTAGTACACTTGTATTTGAGATCACATATGGGTCATTCTCTTTTTAGGGCTCTTGCTTCTGTTGGCTGGTGTGTTTGAGCTCTAGACACCCATCAAGGATTATTTAACATAATTGGCGGCCCATTCTATCCACTTCCAAATAGGACCTTATGATCATCTTTTGTTCTTGACTAATAGCATGGCCTCTCTAAACATCCCTGCCTTGTGAGTGACTATGGCAATGGATCACCTGTGACGAATGAAGTGTATGGAGTGGTTGGTAGAGCATGGTGTTCCAGGATTGTCAGAACGGCACAGAAAGTTTTCAATGTCTTACGCACATTAAGGAAGTTCTTCTCCTCCGTCATGCCATCTACCAAGTGTTGTTTGGTTTATTAGCAAAACTTCCAACTGATGGACAGCTGACTCCCTTTGCTCTAAAAGCAAAGTAACTTCATTCTTGCTATGCCTGTTGCAAGGGATTTTCACTTTACTTCTTGAACACTATCAATTACTTTCTTGCAAGACTGGCCATGTCTGTAGAACCATGTTCATAAAATCATGGGATTACAGGACTGGTAGGGACCTCAAAGGTTACTTAGTCCAACCACATGCACAGATGCAAGATTTGCTATTCCTGTATCCTCCCAGATAGATGCCTGTCTAAACTCTTTGAAAGTCTCTAATGAGGGAGACTTCCTTGGATAGTTGCATTTTGTCCTTGTTGCATTTTTATGGTAGGGAAATTTATCCTGAGGTTTCAGCTAAATCTGCTCTGCAGGAGTATAAATCTGTCACCTTGTGTCCTGTCCTTTGTGAAAGAGAACTAGTTTTCTCCATCTTTATGGCACTCCCCCCTTAATCTCCTTTTCTCCAGACTAAACATACGTAGTCCTTTCAGTCTTTTCTTGTATAACTTTCACTTTGACCCTTTTCTCTTCTTTGTCACTCTCCTTTGGATCCTCTCCACATCTTTCCCAAAATGTGGTGCCCAAATCTGAACAAAATACTCCATCTGAATCCTAACTAGAACTGAATAGTATGTCACTATGGCCTTCTTTGTTTTGTGTACAATTCATCTGTAAATGTAACCCAAAACTGCATTCAGTAGTTTTTGTGACACCATTGCATTACTGACTCATAGTGAGTTTGTGATTCACCATAGTCCTGACATGGTTCCTTCTGCAGGGAGGCAAGCTCCAAAATGAGCAGGCCATTTTTATGTCCTCCAGAGGTCAAATATCGTCTGTCTCCCATGAATTGAGCTGGTGTTTTTGGAGGGATTCATTTGAGGTAATACTGTTCAGTCCCTGTTGGTTTGTATGCTTAACATATATTCAGGGGTGTAGGTTTTAGCTGTGTTGGTCTAAGGACATAGGCAGACAAGGTTCCTTGGGTGAATTTGATATATTTTATTAGACCAACCCAAATAGTTGGAGAATAGTTATTAAGCAAGCTTTCGGGTTCAAAAACCCTTCGTCAGGCTAAGGAAGTTTCAGCAGCTGGAATAGCACACCAACTGCTGAAACTTCTTTAGCCTGACGAAGGGTTTTTGAACCCGAAAGCTTGCTTAATAACTATTCTCCAACTATTTGGGTTGGTCTAATAAAATATATCAAATTCACCCAAGGAACCTTGTCTGCCTAACATATATTCAGAGATTTAATAATCTATTTGTGAATCTTAAACCAAATCATTTTTGCATATTTTGACCTTGAGGTTTTCTGCTCAGGGAGCAGGTATGCTGGTTACAAAATGAAAAGCTGTGCCTCTGTTCCCCTTTTCCTAAGTGGAAGCCTAGCGTGTCTGAGGACTACAATGCTACACTCCTGGGAACTCTGGCCAGTAAAGTACATCAGTCCCTATCTCCTCTTCTTTCCCTCATGTTTTCTTCCCTTCCCTTCTACTTTCCCATAGCCACTGTGAGGATTTAGCAAATTTCCTAAGCATTCTTAAGAGCAGCACATCTGAGGGCTTGTGCCTGTGCTCTGTGACGCAGTATAAGTTGTGGGGAGGGCCGGGGGGAGAATACAGAGATACAAGGAGTACATCTCACAATTTTATTTTTTTTTGTTTCTACTTATTACACGGAGCATTTCTCATCAGTCTGAAGGGGTAGCCCAGCCCATCCTGACTGTGGTACAAACAGGAAATGAGAACTCCACAGACAGAGGATACACCTGCTGAAGGCTGGGTAAGCAGCTGTGTCCTCCAGCTATGGCTGAGTGCAAAAACCGGAAGCATCAAGGGCTGAGTATCATTTGAGCACCCTTTCTGCTAAGATCTTTACAAGCTGGGTGATGAGAGAGAGGTTAAGGTTAAGATACAGTAACACTTTATTAGTCGGCCAATTGGAGATACTAATCAGGAAGTGTGTCCCTGTAGTGCACAAGGCTACATCCCCCCCCCCCCCCCCCCCCCCCCGCCACCTATTCTTTAGGTTTGTGGATTCTCAAAGGCAGTTGTGGACTAAAACCTTCACACCCTCACCAGTACTATTGCAGTATAGGCGTATTCGCTCAGTGGGAGGGCAGCCACCATTGGATCCTTGGAGATTCTGCTTGTGGGATCAGAAGTAAGCATGGTTGGGGTATCAAAAGAGTCCATGCCCTCCCTCCCCCCCTGCGTAGAGAATTATTATCCATCTGTCCTGACTACATTCTCACCCTGGTTGGTGTGAACCACACGGGGAAGCTGCTGATCCCTCAATAGATTTAATGGTGTAGCTATTTGCCCAGATTCTCAGCTGGTATAAATTGGCAAAGGTCTGTTGATATCAGTGGAACTACCCTGAGGGGCATCAGCTCCAAGTGCAGCCCTTATCTGTAGCAGCATGCATGCTTGCAGGAGGTTTTCTGTTGTCGGGGACCAGGTTCTGTGCCTGGCTCTATGCAGAGGGCAGTAGGTGTAGACCAGTTTTTCTCTGCCTGATTATCTCCTTGCCTGGTGTCAAAGAGTCCCATCATGGTGGACTTCTGGAGAATAATCCTGTCATTTTTGTGTATAATCCATTTCTTCTCCTCTCTGTCCCAGTGATGGAAAAAGAGCACAGCTGATAATAAGATGACAGAGGCCAACCGGTTTGCTGAAAGAGCCTCACCCTCACTTTGGGAATTGGTTCAACTGCTGTGCTCAAAGGCTTCATTTTGAAAGGGTGTGTGAGTGTGTGTTCACATTCTCCTGTCAGAGCTTGCCCCAGTAGCATTCCTTACTCCTTCACTCCCACCCATTGAGAGCTTTGTCTCGGTTGAATCAGAAATGAATCACCAACTAAGTGGGCAGCAGGCTCAGCAGCAAGTAGCTCTTCAGCCAAGAGCTGGGTTGGAAACCTTTTAATAAGAGGCCAAAATGGGGGAACTGGTGACTGAGACTAGAAAAACCAGTTCCTTGGGTTGCATCTCCAGGCTTATTTCTTATTTTGGGCATTATTGCTTTAGCTTTGGGACATACTTGCCTTACTTGCTCAGACTTGGGCCTGTTGAATTCATGGGAGCCTTTTGTGTATCCAAGCACAGTATTTATCTCTGAATGTATAGAGGCAGTGCTGCCCCTCAGCAAATAAGGGAGAAGTCACAGATCTCTATTGTGCCCCCTCCTCTCAACCCTCCTCTTTGCTTCATAGGGGAATGTTTATGTCTTCTAGGCGTCTTCAGATCCCAGGGCACAGAGAGATTTCTAGTTCTAAAAACTTCTGTTTAAGTCTTGATAGACTGCAAGAAAAAGGTTTTTAATGGCTGCTTCTCTAGGTCTTAGAAAACCCACTTCCAGGTGAACATTAATCACCTTACTTGCATATCTGGATTCATAAAATTGTCTTGAGACCTCAATCTGACTTTACAAACTGTCCAGCTCACTAATAGGTCCATAGCTGTTGAGGAAAAATGACCTAATACATGCAAGTGTTCTGGAAGAGAACTGGCTACAGCTTTTGTGTTTTTTCTCTTCCTTGTCACTCATTTGTATGTATGATAGTAGGATTATGAGAATTTTAGAACTTGTGGCTGCTTTCTGTGTCATAGGCAGGTTTTATTTAGGGTCAAGCTAAGTCCCCTTCTGTCTTATCTTTTTGTCCTGCTTCATCACAGCTGGAGTGACTAAGAACACTGCAGAAAAACCTGGTTAAATCCCTTCTGAGCTGATGTGCAAAGGGACATTGACAGTCTCTGGGGAGGAGGGAGTTGTACAAAATTTAGGAGGGAAGCTGATAAAATGAATGTAGCGTCTGTTTGCGATTCCCAAGGTGAAAAAATACAGGAGTTATTAAATATATTTTTTCTCACCCCAGAAGAAAAGTGGTCCAGAATGAGGCACAGTAGGGATATTTTGAGATGAAATGAACAGAAAGTATTCTGTTTTACTACTGCAGCATGCCCTTGGGCATTTGAAAAGAAGTAGTGTGGTTAAGCCCAAGACACAGAGGCTCAATCCCCTTCTAATACAATTTCAGAGCTTGTAGAGTTGGCTGGAGAAAGGTACTGCATTTCACAGAGATTTTCACTATTTTCTTTCAATTTGGAACAGAACCCCAACATTATGGAAATTGTCCCTGCGAGGGGTGGAGTTATAGTCACGGGACCTGATTGCTTGCTATGTTGTCCAGGGATAGTAGAAATTGGGACATTGGTAATCTTCCCACTCTTTGTAGCTGAGGAAGTGGACTGTCAGGATGCGAATCCTGGTTACTTTCTGGACAAATGTCATTTGAAGGCAAACCATTTCCACAGAAGATTTTGATTTTTGACAAATTTATCAACTTCTGATTTAAAAAAAATCTTCTATTACAATGTTTCTCACCAGCTGTAGTTATAATACTGCAGCATATTGGTCACGGTCACTTGTAGACGGGTAGTTACAACAGTGTAATGAAGTTAGGTTAGTAGTAGCTGTCTCAGCAACAGTCCAGTCAATGGTGACTGTAGATATTGGCAGCTTGGCAGGTATCAGCATCCAGTAGGACATATGATTTATCCTGGTTATTTCTGTAAAAGAACACTTTTGGATAGTGTGGGTCCAATATTTAGGTGGTTAAATTTCCCAGCCCAACGTTATGGTATTAACCTAATAAATGAAAATGATATCCAAGGATTGGAACTGGAGAATGACAATCAGACAGGTTTCCCTGTCGGAACTGAATAAAATGCCAAAGCTAAACAAACAGCATAAAGGAGGAAAAATAGCTTTCAGAATGATTTAAGTTTGAATGAACTAAAGTTACTAGTTAAGTAGCTGAGATGTTTTTAGATACAATTATAACTGTTTTTTCCAGTTTTGCAAACTTGGTTTTTTAAATCATTATTATTTTTATTCAGTTTTTTGAATAAGGAAATGCACATGCAGTAAAAAGTACATACAATAAAAACTGTAAAAAGTTCCTGGACTTCAAAAAAGCTCTACTATTCAACACAAGTATTAATAGAAACTGAATTGTATAGGGTGAGAGCCTGCCTCCTTGGTTCATGGTGAGAAGTAGCTTACATCATGAATAATCCTGTTGATTTCACTGGGACTCCTTGCAGAGTAAGGCATTACTCAGAATGTGTAATAATGGCATTAGTCTGCCCCATAATGAGTATGGAGGAGAAAAAGTGAGGGATGTAGAAAAGAAAGACCAAATAATACAAGGAATGGCATTGAAGAATGAGTAATATTGTATATAGAATTGATCCCCAAATGCAATCATATTCTTCATCACTTTGTTGACTTACTCATTACCTACTGGAACAGAGTTTCAGTTAATGGTCTAATCTACTCTTTTATGTTACATTTTTCAGTATTAGAGTTGTTGTTTTGCATTCACATGGCCAACTCTGAAGATGTATGTGGGTAGATTAACCTCCTACATGCTCATTCAGTTGTACCAGCTCTGCTGAACTTGCCAGCAAGGGGTCTACTCAGTGCCAGCTATGCTGTTGGTTTGCATTTTGTGGACTTCCGCCTCTTAAGAATTAACACAAGGCCAACACTGTAATTTGTTGACAATTATTGGTCCTGATCCTGCCTCTGGATCCACGCAATAATACCCCCATGCCCTACTGGAGTCAGTGGGACTCTGTGTGGGCACTGAGGATCACCTGCAGGGATCCAATTGCAGGACCCAACCTTCACAGTGACAGTTTCAGCCCCAATACTGTAAAGAAGTGAACACAATAATAGATTATGACGACTGACAATTAAGCTCAGTCTCTTTCTGTAAAGCTTTTTAAAGGAAAGATTATAAAGAAAATTCTCCCCCTTCCCTTTGTTTCTTGCTGTCATAATAGTTCTTTGTGGGCTTGCGTAGGCTTGTACTACTTAGCATGAGTGCTCAGAGAAGAAAAACAACAGGTTCTTGCACAAAACAACTACTGAGGTTGTCTTGGGAAAGGGGTCCAAGGGTCAGTGTTTGCTGCAGCCTTGCAAAATTGCTGTGAACATTTACCAGCTCAGGCAAAAGAGCACTTCTCCTCCCTGCTGCTGATAATGGAGAAATGAATGTCTGAAGGGGCTTGGTCATTTTATAAGTCATATATCTCTCTGATATGTTACATTTATAATAATTTTGAGCAACATCTAATAATATTAATACTGACAGATCTTGGAGGAGGGGAAAGTATTTGCCCTCTCTGCCCTAATGCCTTCTGCAGCTTCCTGATATTGGGATGTTTTGGGTTACTCCAAAACTTAGGATGTTTGGCAGGGTACGTAGACATGCAAGCAGAGGACCTTAACACAGGGATCACTCCTGAAGAAAGCTATCCAATGGCCATCAGTGTTCTCACTGTGGCTTCAGAATGATTTAGGCCAGTGGTGCTCAGCTTTTCAGCTGTGCATGCTGGATGAGTGCCATGGGGCTGATATGTGGCCCAGATCCCTCTCAGGATCAGCATGTGGGTTTGGGCCCCATGCTGCCTCAGCCTTGCCCTGTGAACCTGGATCAGGCTGTATGCCACTGTGGCCCAGCCCTACGCGTCCAGATTGGGTCCCATGCTGCCTTTGTCCAGCCCTACATGCCTGTTTTGAGCTCTGCGTTCTGGGATCTGGTCCAGCCTTGCACGGCCAGATCTGGTCTCTCACTGTCCCAGCCCCATGCACCCAATCTAGTGCACAGGACTACGCTTTCTTGCCTGCTGTGCTTCCCACTGGTCCCAACTTTGGCAGTAGGGAAGCTGCAGTTAACGTTGTTACGGCTTCCCTGCCACCAAATTTCCGGAACCTTGGGGAGCTTGGGAGTCTGGGTGGTATGGCTCCGCAGGCCAGATCCAGTCCACAGGCTGGTGGTTGGGCACCCCTGGCTTAGGCTTAACAACGAAGGCTGGCTGCACTGAGGGATGAGTAGGCGTGAAATGTCATTTCCTGTCCCGTTTGGTCAATGCCATGTCAGAACATTTTAGTACCAGCATAAAGCAAGCCTGTCCTGTCCCATGTTTGGAAATGTGCCTTCCTTCAGCGCTTTTTCATATTCTTAAGGGCCTTAAATATTAGAGATGATGCAGAACAGGCCAGCATGAGAAGGAGTAGATCAGAGCAAGATTTGCTGAATGTACATTCTCATCCTGAGAGTGGTTAGGCATTGGAACTGGCTATCTAGAGGGGTTGTGGAGTCTCCATCCTTGGAAACTTTTAAGAGCAAGTTAGACAAGGTTCTTTGCATGAATCTGATATCTTTTATTAGGCTAACAAATAGTTGGAAAACAATTATTAAGCAAGCTTTCAGGTTCAAAAACCCTTCGTCAGGCTAAGGAAGTTTCAGCAGTTGGTGTGTGCTCTTCCTGGATGGAATGAAAAGTAAAGAAGCCAGCGGCTGGGCTGGTATGCATACAAGACAGGTAGTCAGTGAAAATGTAGATTGAGGAGTCAATGGGGGAGAGACAGGCTGGGGAGCAGGGGGAAGAGAGAGAAGGGGGACTGACTACTTGTCTTGTATGCATACAGCCCAGCTGCTGGCTTCTTTACTTTTCATGTCTTTACATTGACATGATGATTTCTTCTCATAGCTAGTCTCGGCGCCATTGGAGTGTCCTGTGTTGCAAAGGCTGCCCCTTCAGGTGGTTTCAGAATACTTGGTACTTGCAGGAAATAGGCTTTTATCCCTCCTTACCATTCTTATACCTTCTGTGCCATTGTTATGGTCACCATGCTGTATCTAAGAATTCTATACTTTCCCCCTCCCTCTGTCTCAAGTTTCCTATCACCATGATAAATGGGTAAAATCTGTCGTCTTGGGTCATCCAACTCAATCATATTATGGGCAACCTTGCTTTATTGACCAATTCCTGTGTATTACTTATGACAAGTTACTATGGGAGCTATAGTTGGTTGGAAAATAAAAAGATATTTTGTTGAAAAATAGAAAAAAAATCCAGAAAATATATGAAAAAAATTCCGGTGTTCTTTAAGTGCCTCTTTTTGGGTCTATCTAGGTACCCTACATCAGTATATAACCATTTCACATATATTAATTCTGTTGTTGTATGTTAGGTATTTTATTTTGTAAATGTTGCGTAGTTATGTTGTTGATCACATGAATATTGTAAAGGGGTCATGGTTTCCATTGTTCAAGTCATACAGCTATAGGGAAATTCTTGGAATATGTGTTGGTAGCACAGCATATTGGCCAGGAATCTAGAAGAAATGTTGGATAAAGTGATATAGATGGAGCAAGAAAGCCTATTTGTAGGCAGTAGCTACATTCTGCTTTTCCATTGCTACATGAAGCTGTGGCTTGAAAATCTGATAAAGTCATTGCTAACAAAGAGGAAGAGATCCTGCTTTAGAAATAGAAGTGAGACAGTTTCCTCCCACAACAAGCACAAAAACACTTCATCCTCCCACTCGCACCAAGACTCCAAGAGTGCACAACCCTACCAGTGTGGCAGAGCCTTAAGGGAAATTGAGACCCTTAGAAATTCCAGTGAGAAAATAAAAATAAGAGGGAATCTGCTAAACACTTAATCATTGTAAGATGTAGAGATACATCTACATTCCATAGTAGTGGCCCTTTCCTTGATTGCTGGATCATCAGGTTTTTATTTTACTGAGAAGGATGTCTGCAATCAGTTGAAGGGTAGATTCTCATTGCAGGAGTATTTCTAACATATGTATCAAAATCAGCCCTAGCCAAGATGAGTGTGGCTGCTATTGAAGTCAACAAGAGCTATGTCTGCTTTGTGGTAAGGCAGAATTTAGTCCACTGTCTATCACAGTATAAGCATAAGCTACAGCTTTTTAGAGCCAGGTGGGAGGCAGGAGGAGGGAAAGCCACTCTGTGCATTGACAGCTGACGTAAGTTCCTAGAAAAGTTATGCTTCTCATCGCTTTGGATACCACATGTTTTATGAATCATTAGCAGGCAGACAGGATTTGGTATGTTAACTTCTATCCTGAGAATATTTATGGTAGGGATTCAGGGCACTGGAAGAAGGGGAAATGTAATGTTATACTGAGCTGAGAAAGCAGAGATGGATCCATAAGCTTAATTTCTGTAGGACCTGAATCCAACAAACACTGTTCAGAATGATCCTTGATTCTGACTGTTCTGTAAGTAATCTGGGATCCTGGGCATCTCTAATGCAAGCAGGAGAGTAGTCTTCCTGAGAGTGCTGATGGACTTCTGCTATCTGGAAAGCAGATGCTATAGCAAAAGATGGTATGCCACCTACTTAGAATAATAATATTTATGTTTGCATGGCAGTTTTCATTCAGAAGGATATCGCAGCAATTTATGGACTATACAGAAAAATCACTTCCTTTGCTACTCGGCCACCTATGGGATAGAATCCAACAGCTGTCTCATGCCACGTAGCAGGACTCTATAATAGTATAGGCAGACCATGAAGAACATGACATCCACTGGAAATTTCTGGGGGATTTAGACCTCCTTTGTGTTGTAATGATCCTAACTGGAATTTGTCTATCACACTGAGCCTAACGCCCCTGCTTTTGGATTAGATTCTATTTGGAGTTTTGTGATTCTAAATTGCCAAGACCTTATATTACAATGTCCTCTGAAAAGCAGTACGTGTAGCAATATGATGTCCTTTAATGCTATCCTGGCATGTTCTTCCATTACTGATTAAAGACGTGTATATGAGAGAGTTTTCCAGTTATACTGGTAAAATTTATACTGGTAGGTAAGCCACTAAAGTCACATCAGTATAACTCCTGAAGAGCAGCTTATCTTGTTGAGCTTAAACTGTTTCCAAAGTAGTACAAGATATAAACAAAGAAAAAATGAGCACCTGTATGAGACTAAGAATGTCCACATTGAAAGGTTACAGTTGTGTAACTACTTCTAATTCATACCTCCCCTTATACCAGTATAAGCTGACAATGTCTTAGAAGAAAATGTCACCTGCTGCATCGCTCACACTGCTTCCTGCTCCACTTTAAGCCATCCCTAGAGTCCTCCCATTCATGTATTGGTCACAAATATGTCAAAAGGCATCTGTGGGGTAGACTGAACAGGCCAGATTCTGATTGAGGAGTTATATTCCGCCTATGGGTTATTTTCTTGTGGTTTCAGTTTTTGCATTCTTGGTTTCCTGGGATTTTAGAAATAAGAGGTGGAAAAAAGGCCTGTTAGAACATCAGACCAGTCCCCTACAAGTACAGGAAAAAAATCCTCTGAATGAGGATGGGGGTTTTAAGTATGAGATTTTTCTAAAGTGTTCCACGCTGACCTTAGTTTGTTCCCAACGAAGTCAGTGTTATCTGTTGACTTTGATAGCACAGAATTAGACCTGTGCTGGGCACTCTTGAAAATCCTGATCTTAGCCCTCAATATTTATTTGTTGGTTGATTGGCCTGCGGGTTGTCAAACAGCGCTGAGCTTCTCTGAGCAGTGGCTTCATTTCAGGGGCACGTACATGATTTTGGTATATCTGTATTAAGTTTTTGTATAACATTTTGGGATCCTTCTGGATGAAAAGTACTGTGTAAATGTTACTTTGCATTATTATTCATATTAACTTTGGTTTCAGTTCCAGAAGGGGAGACCTTTCCACCTTCTGTTTTTAAAGGTTACTTTTCCTTTGTTCGTCCACTCAGCAGCTGCTGTTTCGACTTCAGCCTACAGAAGTATATAAAACAGAGGAGATGCAGCAACTAGAGATGTGGTGGCAAGGAACCAGTGCCCAGTCTTGTTAACATATAACTAAGTTGGGGATTGAGGGGTGGGGAGAGGAGAGGAGGAGAAGGGAGATTGAAGAAAGCTCCGTTCCCCAGAAAAAATGCCATACTATACTTTTTACCAGAGAGGACCTGGATGACCCCAGAACTGAATAAGGGTAGCAGGAAATCTGAAATTCTACAGGAATCACAATGTGAATCACCTGCAGGTTTGGACAATGCTGTCAGTTGCATGAGACACAGGTTACATGAGACACCCTGTGAGAGGGAGACTGTTTGTTTGCTTTTTGCGAACACTCAAGCAGGTTTGTGTGTGCATTCAAGAGTCTGCTTTCTCTGACTGACACTGGAGGCCCAAAGTCTTGAAGCATGCCTGGGAGGGGAAGTTTTATAGGTTCTGTCCCCTTGCTCCTTCTGTGTGCGCTCCCCATGCTGTTTATGCATTTTTGCCTTGAGTAGTCATTAGATAAAATTCAGAAACAGCATTGGGAACATGATCCAGAACCAAGGTCTCCCTCCCTCCCAAGCCAGTGCCCTCCTTCTTGGGTCACAGTCACGCTCCCTCCTTCACGTTTTCTTTTTGGCTTCGTGGCTTTTTTTATTCTTGGATGTTTAAATGAACCAGCTTCAACACAAGAAGTAGAAGGTACTCTAACTCCTGCCTAGAGCATAGTCTTGAGGTTGGAGCTCTTTGCTGGAAAGTAGTGTTGAGCCCCAGCTCAAGTCTGGGATCGTGCCCGGTATGCAAAAGCCAATAAAGATACCAGGGGTGAAAGTATAAAGATTTATTGCTAGCAATACAAGGTGCAAGCGGAATAATTTCACGTAACAAGCACACAGATTCTTAATTATGAGCATCTTTTATACAGGAGTATTGGACCTTCATAAGCATTCTTGTTTGCTAATTGGTTATAAGGGAGTGACGCAAGGAGTTCTTTACTGAGCATGTCTCTATACCTGTGTTTTAGCTATGTATCTCATTTCCATACATGTATGTTTCATTAGCATACTTTCTCCCCACCTAGGGGTGTGAATCTTAATATTTAAATCAGTTCTTTGCCCTAGTCCACTAATTCTGTTTTTGTTTTCAAGCCTCCTTTATCTAAGACTGTCTTCTCCTTATCATTGCAGTTGGGCATTAGTTACAGAACAGAGACTTTTGCTTGGGCTATGTGTAGTGGTTTCTAGGTCAAACCTGACAGTAGGAGATGTGGGTTAAACCCCTCCTTGGTTGAAGAGGGCCTAGAACCCAAGTCCATTCCCTGGGCAAGTGCCCGAAACAGTAGACCTTTGGGTGGGTCCAACCTTAAAATGTGGGTGGGTGCTCCTCCTGTCAGACCATTTCTACATTTGTTATTTTTCTATTTTTCATAGGTGCTCAGAATGCCAAAACGAGAATGTAAAGAATCTTGGTAGTTGTTGTGTAGGGTAGGTTAGGATTGTGTTCAGTTACACCCCAGGGAATTAGGCAGTTATGCACCCATGTAATTTTGTGCAAGAAACATATAACTGCGCATAATCGCATAATATCACGTAATTCCCTGGAGTGTAGGTAGCGAGTAGGAAGGGGAGCTCCTGCCTGCAGGAGGGGTGGGTGGGCATGGGTGTGTGTGTGTGTGGGGTTTGTGTGTGGGTGTGGGCCCCCTGCCCACACTCCCCACCCCATGGTACACAGCCCTTGCTGTTGGTAGCAGCAGGTGGCAGACCCTCAGGGTGCTCCCAGACGGGGCAGGCAGAGACCCCAGTGGTGCCTGGGTCTGGCGAATCTGGGGGAGCTACACGTGGCTCATGCCTGCAGTACTGCGAGCCCCATGTGCTGGCATGGAGCCAGCCTGATTTGGCCCAAAGCTGCATGCCATCTGGCTCCGTGCTGCCATGTGCAGCCCCTGGCCACACTCCAGCGGGGGGCTCCACCTGCTGTGGCCAGGAGTGCCCCGAGGGCCTGCTGCTGCCACTGGCGCAGGTGGTGTGTGGCAGCAGGGGCTGGTGTGTGGCCACAGGCCTTGTGCTTGGGGCGGGGAGGTGGTGGGGGTTGTGTGGAGGGAGAGGCGGGGAGGTGGGGGGTGTTTAACAGGGGAGCTGTACACAGGGGACCCACACCCACCCACAAACCCCCCCACAAATCCCACCACACAACCCACCCCCACCCCACATCCAAGTACTTGCATATATTTCTAAAGAAGGTTTGAATAGTGTTATATTTAGTTTAACTTGTGGGGGGAAAAAAAAGTAATTTTGCATAATTTTGAATTTTTCTTTGTATAATTCCCTCAGGTGTATTCAGTAATTGAGGTGCCTAAAAGCGATTTAAGTGCCCTCTTGTGGTTGATTTAGGATTTGGACCGAAGAAAGCGCAGCTCAGCTGTGTGCAGACATATACTAAGTGCACCACAGAAGGCCTCTTTATTTCCTCTTGGCAGACTTGTTATGGTTGGAAGGACAGTACTTTTTTATATGTTCATTGCATCTTTTGATCATGTGCAATGCGATATCTGCCTTCTTAATGGGAATCATACTGGATGTAATGCCAGGGCTCCCTGGGGGGCTAACAGGACTTGCTGAGCAGGCAGTGCATGACAGATAAACAGTCTGGACTGTGTGCGCACTGATTATCTCCCTGGTGTGGGGAATATGAAGATTGTCTTCTTTCAATGTATTTTTTTCTGTTCTTGTATTCCAGAAAAAATCATGGCAGACTATTAAAACTATGGTCAACTTGCCAGTCATCAGCCCCTTCAAGAAGCGCTACTCCTGGGTGCAGCTGGCTGGACACACAGGTGAGAGATGTATCTCTAGCTCTTTTTTGCCCTGCAACAAAGAGAATATCACAAAGTACTGAGGTGTAATGCCAGGCTTTCCTCAGCCTCTGTGGGTTTGTGTGGGGATTTGAAGTGGTTTTTCAGGAGTGATTTCACCTTAGATAAATCTGGCAGCATCTGGAGCCCACATGAGACTGCAGAGTAAAATAATTCTTCTTTCAGAAGTCCAGTGTCACATCTCCCAACTGGAAAAAACCAAGTTTAGTAATGAGGAACTTTGTGGAGAGGCTAGGCTTAAAGGGTTGGCACCAAAAGCATTTGTATCTTCTACCTACCCACCTCATAGTATGTTGGGGGTGAACTCAGCAAGAATTTGAAACCATGCTGCTTCCCTAGTGGGCTACTCTCATTTCTCAAAGAAGTAACCAGAGCACTTGTTAGGAATATAGGACTGGAAGGGACTTCTTGAGTCACCAAGTCTGATTCCCTGTGATCACAGGCAGCCATATAACAAACCTTTGTTCAGAAGGACTTGCAAAAACAGTCCCTGCTGCACACATGGCCACAGAGCACCTGATGGCATACTGTAGTGTTTTTTGTTGGAGGAACAGTGCTGAATAGACAAGGGCTCCACCCACACCTGCCCCAGTCTTACCTCCAGCCTGTCTTTGGGGCTGTCTTTGGAGTGAGGGTAAAGATTTCCATTCATGTATTTCTGTATTTCAGACGGTTTATGAAGGCCTTTTTAGTTCCACCTAAAAACTGTATCTGAACATAAAACCTTCAGTGGAAAATGAACCTGGTGAAAAACAAGTCTGTGTGGGTGTTTGTATTGAGAGTCTGTATCATTCATGCATCTCTGTGAAAGTGTGGGGAGCTGCTCAGGGGCAGTAATAAGGGGCTACTCAGGCAGACTGAGCCTAATGTAAACTATAAAGATTGAAAGAAGTGCCCCTGGGTCAGGTCTTATAGCACTCTTAAGCAGAACAAGAAGGTTCTGTCATCTTTGTTCCCTGATTGTGCTATGCCGCCACACACCACCCCCATTTCTGTGGGATGCAGGGCACAGGACTGCATGGCTGTATTACTGGCCATGTGTGCATGCATGCTAGAGTTGACAACTCTGAATCTATTACAGGAAGTTCCTGAATGCAAACATGCCCGCATGCTTGCGTGTAGACTTTAAGTCAGGAAGGCAAATGTACATTACTATTACATTTAAAAACCCCACTGGACTACTGTATATATCAGATTCAACATTTAATATTTATTTTAATGAATACCCTATCATTTATCTCCTGGGTATCTGTCAGCAGTCTCCTGGAGATGTATATCTAATTCCTGGAGACTCCAGGGCAATCCTGGAGGGTTGATAACCCTAGTGCACACACATGTGGTGCTCCATGCCTCTGATTGCCCTCCCCTGCTCCCCCCAGCCCCAAGCAGCTCCTTGCAGGGTGGAACTCTGCCAGCCTGCAAGGGGAAAATACAAGTTTTTCTCCTTTAAAGGGGAATGGAAAACCCAGATCCCTGGAGATCAGGAACCTGCTTGAGTTCCCTGTATCTGGTTTTCTGAAAGTGGATTTGGTCCATCATTTAAAGTCAGTGTTCTCCACTTTGAGGAGCACTCCATAAGTTATAACACAGAATACCAGCACTACCAGAGGCTGTTGGGTATTAAAAATATTATGGGGTATAGCCAGGAAAGACCAGTTGCTGGTGATGGAATATGTAGGGTGTTGGAGTATGAAGCATAGGTTTAACACAGGCTTTAACTCTAGGGGCATAACCTGCATCTCTGGGTGAAAAATGGACTCTCCTTTAAGAGTTACTACAGTGCTACAGGACTGGAGAGTGACTTCCATTTCTGGAGTCTAATCGCTGCCAATCACAACCTTAGCACACTGCAGTTGCCACTGCATGCCATTCAAACCTAGGTTGTAAAACAGTTGAGCTCCAGTTTACACCTGCAGATTAGTGAGGCTCCAGAGGAGCTGCAGTACCTGGGTGGGGAGAGAGGGGGGATGAAAAGTTCAGTGTTTGGCTTGAAGCCCTGGATCTCTGTTTCATGATCAGCAACTGATCTCCACCACTTGGCTACGCACAAACGCAGCAGGTACAACCTGGGACGGGTTTCAGGAGCGTAGCCAACATTGGTGGCATTTCATAGCTTTAAAAATAGCCTGCTGTCAACATTAATGAAGTCTGGACCATTATACTCCCAGTGCATTTTAATGCAGCTAAAGATGTTAATATCCTTATGAATACTTTAGCATTATAAAAAAAGAAATGTGGCCTGGCTCAGTTCTGTTTCTTGGTAGCCATAAATTCTTGTATGGGATCCTATCCAAATGAATTTTCAGTCAAAAACTACATTGCAGTGTGTGGTTTTTGTTTTCTTTCAAAGAGTGTGTTATCTTTTCCATGCAGGGGAAACCTTTATCTGGTGCATGATAGAGAAGTGGGTGAAGGGTGAGGGCAGGTGTTTTCCTCTTCCACAAACTGGTCTTCTCAGTGTGTGTGTTTGGTTTTGCAGGCAGCTTCAAAGCAGCTGATAGTGGAACTATTCTGAAGCGCTTCTCTGAGAATGAGAAGGAGTGTTTTGAGCGACTGATGAAAGATCTCCTTTGCTCCTGTGTCCCTGCCTTCCATGGCATGGTGGAGAGAGATGGCGAGAGCTACATTCAATTGGATGACCTGCTTAATGAGTTTGAAGGGCCTTGTGTAATGGACTGTAAAATGGGGATCAGGTGGGAGACATGAAAATGAACCTTTTTTTTTTCCATTTAATTCATTTGAAGAATGGATGTGATAGTATTGATGTGCCTGGTAGATTAAGTACTCACTTTGGGTGACCAGTCTAGATAGAGGTCCTGCTAGTGACCTGCATTCATTTCTTTTCTGTCTGCAACACATTGTCAACTCCCTACATAGGACTGTCCACCCCATGCCAAGAGTAGGGTCATTCTGTAACAGTATGAAGGGAGTTCATATTGCAGCTGTCTAATTGTACTTGGCTTTTGGAGACTGAAATATCAAGATTCTTGGATGCTGCTTGGGCGAAATCTGAAGTTGGGTTGATTCAAGGCAAGCTTGCTTTGCACCTGCCTCGTATTACTTGGCTTGTGAAGAGTAAAGATAAAAAAAAAAAATAGATGATGTGACTGAGTCATTGTCAATTCATTAATCTTTGAGAACACAGTCACTGAGAAAACGAAGAGTAAAATTCCCTTCCTCAAACATGAGTAACTAACAAACAACGTGGCAGTCCATTTCCAGAGCTCAAACGAGTCCGGTGACTGCAATGATTCCTGGTGTGGCAG
>NW_005842110.1:1371563-1384658 GCF_000455745.1 Alligator sinensis
CCATTAGCCAACCCCAAGGCTCAGAGATCACTAGCATGAATCCCTTTGCCATCCTGGTATTTCTGCTGCTGCTTGCCATGTTCTTCAGAATACCAGCTTGTGTATTTAAAAAAGTAATTTTTTTGGTTTTTGTGTTATGAAGAAAGCCTCAAAAATGTGAGCCATATGTTGATAATAAATAGGTGATCTGCAGAGAACTTGGATCAATAGATCTGGGAGTTGTGAACTAGGGCTTACTCAGATGCTCCATGGCAATGATGTAGATGACATTGTTAATCATTTCCTCCATGAGCTCATCTTTGCTCAACTTTTTCTCCTTGAGTTACTGGATTATCTGTAAATGTGAAGTATCTAACACATGGGGAGTGTATGTCAGCCTTCACAAGCAGGTTAAGTATCTCAAGGAAGCTGTTAATGTGTTACCTGGAGGTAAAGACATCTAGTGCAGACCTGCCCACAATGAAGAAGGGGGAGATTTATGCCACCCCCTTGAAGGAGGAGTCAAGCCCAAAACACACAGCCCCTGGACATATTTAAGGAGTGCTGAGGGAGAAGACGGCTCAGAATATCCACTGAGACATTGAGGTCATTCACAGTCCTATTTTGAATAACTTCTTGATCAACAGTGAGTGGCAACTCCCTCATGCTGAACATAGTTTACAGGTGGAGCTTGGAAATTAGCTGCAGGGCTTTTTCTATATGCTGTTTGAAATGTACAGCTTCAACTGGCTTCGGAGGCCTGGAAAACCAACTGTAACTCTGAGTTGAGAGAGGTTTTCAGTAGGGCTGTGTGAAGCTTCGGTTGCTGATTCGATTCAGAGGAGATTTGGCTCAGTTTCAGTGACCGAATCTCTGAATCCGAATCAAATCAAGAGACCCATTAATCTATCCAAATCAAATAGGAAGCTTCCTGTCCACTTCCGGATCTGGTGCCGAGCATGCTCTTGTGGGACACTCCATCTGCCCCCACCCATCTTGGTGTTCATGAGCCACACCCGGTACCTCAAGGTGCATAGAAACAACACATAAAGCTGTGTCTATGGCCAAATCGCTGATTCAGAGAATCAGCATCAAATCTTCAGATTCAGCTGAATCGAATCAGGACAGTGAACCAAATCAGCTAATCGAATCACTGTCCCCTGAATCGGGCCAAATCCAAATTGAATATAGGAAACCCTCGCTATTTGAGGGTTCGGCATTCATGGTTTCAAATATTTGCGAATGCCAAACCCACATTTTAAATACACTTTGTACACTTAAAGGAGCTCCTTGGTGCTTACTGCCACCAGGCTCCTGCTGCTGCGCTCCCGCCATTGCTGCCGGAGCCGTGCCCACCCCAGCCACTGGGGGCACTGCATTCATGAACACAGTGCCTTATTTGTGGATTTTGTCATTCACGGGGATCACGAGAATGTATCCCCCATGAATGACGAGGGTCACCTGTACTGCCTGCTTTGCATAGCCCTAGTTTTCAGGTTCTATTAGACATCCCTTCTTGGCGCTATTGCATTCGAACTATCTGAGATTTGCTGTGATGAGACCATCCTGTGTCATGGTGCAGAATTGGAATCAAACATTTATCCCACAGTATAAGCAGGAGATGAAAGTTGTAGTTAGAAGGCAACAGTAAGAGCAAGGACTGACAATTGGCATTATAGAGTCTGCCATTGACTCGTTAAGTAACCTCGGGGCAAGTCATTTGGTTCTTGTTTCTTAGTTTCCCTCTCTCTAAAATGGGGGTGATGATAATTCTTAGTTTTCTTGCATGTGTGCAGGGAGTTATCAGTCTTGCTGCCTCTGTTTTTACAGGACGTACCTAGAGGAGGAGTTGACTAAAGCTCGTGAAAAACCAAAGCTCCGTAAGGACATGTACAAGAAAATGATTGAAGTGGACCCTCTCGCACCCACAGCTGAGGAGAATGCACAGCATGCTGTGACCAAGCCTCGTTACATGCAGTGGAGGGAGACCATCAGCTCCAGTGCCAACCTGGGCTTCAGGATTGAAGGGATTAAGGTGAGCAGACTCGGCTTTTTGCCTGCTCTGATGATTAATCAACATGTCATTATGCAGCATCAGCCTAGTTGCTAAAAAGATAAAGTGAGACTTTATTAGCTGGAGTCATACTGGGTTTTTTTTTTCTTTTTTCTTTTGTGGCTTTTTAGCTTCTATGGTAAATGTAAGAAAAGCATCATGAGATGTGAAAAACACCAAACCCACCAGAAGCACATTAACCACACTGTGAACAACAACAGGAACATTATAAAGTGAAACCAGATAGCTCTGCGCTGTAAACAGAATGAAAGTGAAATCAGTGTGGGGGAATTCTGAACTGATGGACTGCTGTCCTCCCTTGCTGCACAGCAATTACCTTCTCCCACAAGCCACCCTGAAAGCACACCGCTTTATTCTGAGGAAATTAGAGGGAAGCAGTTATTCCCAT
This sequence comes from Alligator sinensis, assembly GCF_000455745.1. Lineage (NCBI taxonomy): Eukaryota > Metazoa > Chordata > Crocodylia > Alligatoridae > Alligator > Alligator sinensis. The sequence goes on from NW_005842110.1 coordinate 1,374,005, forward strand.
GTTGCTGATGTAATTGGAAAATATTAGCATGACATGATGTAACTTTCTTGGAATCTAGGCGTCCCCTTCTTCAGGAATTGAAGCTATTGAGTATTGGAAGAGTAGACCCAGAACTGTAAAGGTGAATATGTAGGCACATCTGTAACACAGCCCTCTCCTTCCCCGAGACAAACAGGTGTCCATCCATATAGGCCATTATGTTACTTTAGAGTCTAGAAGAACCCAGGCAATCTACACTGTCAGGTCCTTAAGCCATCATGTTTCCCCTGCTTATACCCCGCAGGAGTATCAGATGGGTAGCTTCAGAACAAGGTTCCTTCCTGGCCTCCAGACACTGGTGATATCTGACTGAGTTACTTAAGAGTGGACCCAGAGGCAGGCCTCTGTCATTTTCCTCATCTAGCTGGTATAGACTGATTTCTTCTGAGGTTGAACTGGTTTTCTGGACTACTTTGGATTCTTTCCTATGGCCAGATATGGTCTATTGTGATGACTGTCTTCTGCAGGGCAAATGGATGCTCAATCCTGTACCTCACGTGAACACTGACAATAATTTATTTTTAAAAATTTTAAGGTAACATGTAAATGACTCTCCATGGTGAGATGGTCACTGTCTATCAGGGTTTATCACCCTCTGCTGTACAGTTTGACTCCAGGGCATTTACCAAATCATGTCCCCAATATATAACAGTTTATAGATTTCATGTGTTTAGTTAAGATAATAAAAGTGGGATTTCTGGTCTAACCCTGCTTTGGCTTTTGAAGCCTAGGTGGATGAAGGACGAATAAACAAAAACAAAAGGGCATGATAAAGTCCTTTTAACTACCCATTTTTCTGTCTTGCCAGTGCTTTCTTCCTTCTACATTCACAATCTACCCTGATTAAGTCCCCCAGCTTGTGTAGTGGTAGGCTTTTCCACACTGCTCTGCCCAGCTGGCTTAGGACTGAGTATGCCCCTTCAGAAATGACTTGGTGGTGGAGTCTTCTCTTGATGCAGGGCTTGTGCGCTTGATTACTGGGAGGAAATTCTGGGACTTGCATCTCTTCTCAGATGCTTTTTATGAGTTTAAATTCTTTGTGATTAACCTTTTACCACTTGGCATCTAATAACGTTGACAGTTGTCTTTAAAAAAGGGGTTAAGGAGGGACCTTGAGAGGTCATTTTGTCCATCTTGCTGTCCTAAGGCAGGATCAGCCAAACCTAAATGGACTCCTGACAGGTTTGTCTAACCTGTTTTTAAAAACCTCCAGTGATTGAAATTATACAACTACCCTAATTAATCTGTTCAAGGGCTTAAATATCAATCCAAAATGTCTGTTGCTGCAGTTTAAGCCCCTTATTTGTCCTGTCCCCAGTGAACCTAGAGAACAGTTTAGTATTTTCCTTTTTGCAGCCATCTTACATATTTGAAGATGCAACAAAAGTCTTCCCTAGTCTGTCTGTCTTAAGGATAAACCAGCCAAATTCTTCCAGACTTCCCTCATAAATCATACTTCCTAGACCTGTAATCAGTTTTTGTTGCTTCATCTGGAATTTCTTTGATTGATCTGTATCTTCGTTGAAGTGTGGTGTCCAAAACTGAACACCGTGCTCTAGCTGAGGCCTTACCAGCGCAGAGTAGAATGCATTGATTACTCTCTTTTTTGTTTAGGTATTCCTGTATGTTTGCTTTTTTGCCACGTGTTGCTACTAACTTGTATTCAGTTTGTGACCCACTATAATTCCTGTTGTTTTTTTTCCTGAGGAGCTGCTTCCCAATAAGCCATTTCCCTGTTTTTTATTAGTACTGTTGACTGTTTCTGATTGCGATACCATGTACTTGTTCTTATTGAATTGCATTTTATTTGAAAAAAATTCTCCCAATTCCCATTTGAACTCAATCTTTAGTTCTCTGGGATGCAAGTGATATCATTTTTGTATGTGTTATCTCTGCAGATATGGCAACTGTGTCCAGTGCATTTTGGTCACTGCATATGATATGCGATGCTGCTTATACTGGACCTTGGTATATGACTGGAACTGTGGGAGCAAGGAGCTGCATAATTGCTGTTCCTCTGCACAGGGAATCAAAGGGGATGCTCAGTTTGCTCCTGGAGTTAGTTCTTAAACATCTTGCTGGCTGATTTTGTAGAATCATGCAGAAGTAGCTCTGGAATGGACCTGCAGAGGTCATCTTGTCCAGCCCTCCTGCCTGAAGCAGGATCATCTCTATCCAAACCATCTTATACAATGCATAATCTAAACTCTGCATAAGATTACTGTCAACCCTGATGACATAGACCTAACACCCTAACTTGCCACAGGTAAAGCAGGAAACCTTTAGCAGCCAATGTCCTGTGTATATGAAATATTGTCAATATGTGATCAAGAGACCATAGATAGAAGGCCACACCCCTGCTACAGAGAAAGGCCTGAACCCTCACAGTCCATAGCATTTTGACCATGGGGTAAAATTCCTTCCTGACCCCAAATATGGCAATTGGTCTGACCCTGAGCAGAGGGGCAAGGCTCCTCTAGCTAGCAACTTCCAACTTTGTTCCCAGTAGGAGCATTGACGCATCCCAGTTGGTCCCCAGCCTTGGCTGTAGCCAACAACCAATGCCTCTGAGGAAGGTTTAAAAACACCCTGACATGTAGCAGAAAATGGGGGATGGGGACAACTAGTAAAGCCCAGAAGCACGAGAAACACCCATAACAGAACATAGGCATAGCTGTGTCTAGATCATCCCTGCCCATGGCTGTCCAACTGCTTCTTGAACACCTTCAGTGATGGAGAATCCACAACTTCCCTAGGCAGTCTGTTGTTATGTGTGTAAGGGAAGAGAGGAGGAGTACTTTACCTCCTTAATAGAGTCTTCATAATGTTGCCTGGAGTTTCTCCTGGAGCAGGGCAGTGCCTACATCTGATCTAGAATGTTGAGCATTTAGATGGTCTGTAAAATGTTCAGTGCGTTCCACCTTCCTTTATCCTCATGACAGTCCTCTGAGGTAGGTACCTCAGTGGGCCCCTTTAAAAAAAAAAAAAAAAAAAAAACAGACAGAAAAGTGAGGTGAGTTGTCTGAATCCCTATTTACAGTAGAGTCAGGTCACCAAGCAATCATTCCGATGCTCTGACCTCTAGGCATTGCTGGTTGTAAGCATTATATAGAAGTGCAGCCTGGTCATATGAAGCACTTGTCCATGTGACATCCTTGTCTTGTTTTTAACAGAGCAGTTATGGGTTTTTGTATCCTCAGTTTAGTGAAATCTAGTTGCATAGGTGCCCATTTTGGAAGGCAAGCCTATAGGGTGCTTAAAGAACTAGTTATGCCATCTAGTGGTTGGTCAGAGACCATTGCTCAATAAAATAACCTTTGTCACTGAATACAGAAATAATTTGGTTTAATTCCTTCAGTTCCTTATGTCTTGTGTTGTCAGGGTTGATTGTGTAACCTTGCTAAGAGACTAGATTATGGATTTGTATAGGATGGTTTGGATAGGGATGACCCTGCCTGAGGAAGGGTGTTGGGCTAGATGACCTCTGGAGGTCCCTTCCAGCCCTGCTGCTCTAATCTGTTTCAGTCACTTTCATTTCCCCACACCATATGCAGGAAAAAGTGTAAGTCAGGGTTACTTTTGCCCTTTGTCAGTTTATTGTGTTGTACTGCATTTGTCTTCCATGGTTCTTGCATGAGAGGCAGGTGGAGCCTATTTATTTACCTTAGAGCATGTGACACTCAATCTCTGAGTCTGGAAACCTCAGAAACCAAGAGTCTTATCAGAGTCGGAGCCCTGTGATTAGCTTCAGAATTAATGGTTTCTCTGTTAGTGTAATGCAGGGGTTGGCAACATACAGCCTGCAGGCTGGATCCAGCCCCAGATCCACTGGATCCAGCCTGCAGAGCTAGAGGGCTTTGCCTGTGTCAGCGGCTATGCCCACACCAGGCCAGGCACTGAGGAGCTGTGCTGGGACTGGGCAGCTTTCAGCTGCACCTGCATTGCTGCCACTTCTCCCTTTCCTCCTGACTCCAGTCAGACGTGGGCTGGGTGGTTTTGGCAGCATGTCAGTGTCAGAGGGCATTCCCTGTGCCCGCACCCAGGTCCAGGTAGCCGGGAGCTGTGCCTGTGCTGCTGCTGTTTCCTGCACCCCATTCTAAGTCCCTAATAGGGGAGTGGGTTTAGCATCTGAGACCATGGGAAGCTGTGCCAGGGCCAGGCATCTGCACCACTGTTGTGTCTTCCTTCCGTTCCCTCCCCTCCATTGTGGTGTGAGCGCAGCTTCCAGCCAGCGGAGAGCTTCTCTGGGGCTGGGCAGCTTCCAGCTGTGTCCACGCTGCAGCCAGGATGTGGGGGAGCTGGGAAAACTAGCAGCAGTGCAGACAGAGTTTTCACATACCTGGTCCCAGCACAGCTCTGCATGGGTTTTAAGCTGCATGTTGCACTGCAACCAGAGAGAAGGATGCTGAGGAAAGTCAGTGCAGCTGCGTAGGCATATTCAGAGCTTGTGCTCTGAATATATATAATAATTATATAAATAATTATATAGTCTGTTATATAATAGCAGACCTAGTCTTTAGTATACTCTACTTATGTGTGCTTTGGATACGTGGAGAATTAATTTAACTGAATAGTGCAACATTACTCCACTTAACAGAATAAATGGTAAAACTAGGACCCTTCAATTTCAAGTCTTCAAAAGCATCCCAGAACTGCCTAGTTTGTCAAATTCCAGGTGTGAGAGAGGTGTAAGGGCTCTGAGAAACAAGGTAAGGGGCCTCAACGAGGTGCAAAAAGGTTAGCACAAGCTGTTGCTGTTAGTTGATGAGTGCATATTCTGGGTTAGTGCAAAGCTTTCTTTCAGTCCTGCTATGCACTTAAAGAGAGTGCACTATAACTCAGAGGTGGACGTGTACTTAAAGAAAGCAGAAAGGCAGTAATCACAGTTGGCATTCCACAGCTAACTGCTTAAGGGTGGCACAATCGTAAAGGTATTTCGAAAAGATAAGGGAACCAGGTAACTTGTGTATTGAAATAGTAATAAAAAGTACTATCTCCGTTCCCTACATAGAACAGAGCAGCTATGTAAGATAAGATGAAAAGTGTATGCATTTTCCCAGTAAACTTCCTTCCACTGATATTTTGCTGGTGCCATGGGAGTACAAGCATATATAGCTAGCATACTGTTTAGACAGCGGTCTGAAATTCAAAACCTCTCCCTACATATTTGTGCACCACACTGGTACAGCACTTCAGATGGTTTCTAAATCCAACTGCCTACGTTCTATACTTCCCTTGCATAACTTACACATGTCTTATCAGACTAACACAGTCTTGGGATAAAGTCAGTTTATTCTGTTGCAAGATAGTCTGTTAAGTGGGAGGGTGTTATGCATAGCTGTGCCATACAGTCAGTTAACTCTCCTGCATGATAATTCTGAAAACTTTGCAGTATTAGTTGGGCCAAATTTTGCTGTAGTGTAAATGGTATACCTGCTTAGACCCAGAGTAGAATTTTATACAGTTTTAGTGCAATAACTTTATCTTGTAGGAAGAAGACATATTTTCTCTGTGGCTACTATAATGGATATGATGAGTTTTGTTGGATTAATACTAGAGATCTGCTTTGGTAACACTGCAGCACTTAATACAAGTACTAGCCAAGTACTGAATTCTGCCTGTCAAGAATCACGGGCGGGGGGGGGGGGCTCCTCCCCCCACCCCCGGGCCCGGGGGGGGTTCCTGCTACCCACAACCCCGTGCTGCTGCCACCTCCTAGGATCGGGGGGGGATGGGAAGTTTGCCCCACCATCCCCTCTGTCCCCCTCTGCAAGCACCCTGTGCTGTTGCTGCCTCCAGAGCTGTTGGCCTCACCCCCCTCCATGGCCCTACTCAGAGGTGGCGGCAGCATGGGGTGCTGGCCTTGCCCACCCTCACCCCTCCCGCTCTGTCCCCACTGTCATGGCGGTGCTCCGCACTAGTTGTTTCACTAACCAATCAGAGTGCTCCAAGAGCATTGCAGACTGGCAGACGGACTAAGCCCTTTATTATATAAGAATAAGCTGCTACCTACTACTGTCATCCTGTCATGCATGTATGCCCTTAACATATACATTCATGTCACATAGACATGATGACATGTTGAAACGCACACAGAAATGCACATGCCCATTGTGTGTGTCAACAAATACGTTTGGACTTTCACAGCCTTCTCATATGAACACCAAAACCACATAAACAGGCACATCTCTCACATTGTCATGTGCTATTGCATCTCAAACACCTAGATAATCCAAATTTTCACCAGGACCCAAGTAAATATATGCATGCACACCTTTTACCTTGCAAATTTGCGCACCCACTGTACAGTGACACAGTGTCTGACACACGGATACTTCCAAACACAAGCTTTTATTATCTGCAAAAAAATTCTTGCTTCTGTGACTCTAGGACACACTAATATTAGGGGGTGCTTTATTGGGGAATGAAAGACCTGACCCACAGGCTGGTGGTTTCTCCACTGAGAGATGGGTTAACTCAGGTCAGGTTTGAGAGCCCACAGAATGTTCCTCTCCTTGCACCCCTCTCTCTCTCCTCCCCCCAGACATTCACACAGATATTGGGGATACTTGTGTCTGCCTAGAAGTGAATGCAGCCAAAGAAGTCCCCACAGTCATCCCTTCACACGTTGCAGGTTTCAGTCGCTCATAAAGTGAGAGGGAAAACCTTTGCCCAGGCTAGTGATATTTGAGAGGTCTTTTGAAACTGCAGTCAACAGGAAACCAAGCACTGTTCAGATGCCTTCGAGTCTGCCTTTTGGTCTCCACCCCTCCCGGCCTTGCTTGATTTATCTTCACTCTTCCGGCTCAGCCACCCACTTGTTGATTGATGAGAGAGAAACCGAGCTGTTGATGATTCAGGAGATTCATTACTTAGATGACTGAGGCATGCAGTATAAACCCCTCTTTCTTGGTTTGTTTTTTGTGCAGAGGGCTGATGGGACTTGTAACACAAACTTCAAAACGACCAAGACACAGGAGCAAGTTTTCCAGGTTTTCGTGGAATTCATTGAGGGCAACACGGCAATTCTGGTAAGTCTTGACTTCTGAGAAGAACTAGTACCTGGTCAATTCAGCCCACTTGCTGACATGTAACCACAGCGCCCTCCAGTAGACAAGATCCCCTTGAAGCTTCTGGGGGAGAAAGGTGATTACACAAGTGGAGTGAAGATGGAGAATTGTTGGGCTTGTGGGAAATGACTGGGAGGGATCGCCTTACAGCAGTTGTGGCTGGTAATGACTGAGCATTTTCACCAAAACACTTTTGAGTCAGCAGAAAGCAAGGCAAGCAAGTACGTATTTTCCCAGTGCTGCCAAGCAAGGTGGACTGTAATTCAGGGTGTTGGTGCCTGAACGTTGGGTGCAGTAACAAACCACTCTGATTTGCAAACTAAATGTAAATGCCTCTAGCACGGATCTTTGAAAACTCTTGGCGCTCTGGTGTAGTGCCCGAAGACTGGAAGAAGGCTGTGGTGCCTATCTTCAAGAAAGGGAGGAAAGTGGATCCTGCTAACTATAGGCCCATCAGCCTGACTTCTATCCCAGGGAAGATCTTAGAAAAGTTTATTAAAGAGGCCATCCTTAATGGACTGGCCGACATCAACATCTTAAGGGATAGCCAGCACGGGTTTGTTGCGGGTAGGTCTTGCTTGACCAATCTCATTTCCTTCTATGACCAGGTGACCTATCACCTGGACAAGGGAGAAGAGATTGATGTCATATATCTTGACTTCAAAAAAGCCTTCGATCTGGTGTCCCATGATCGCCTCTTGGAGAAACTGGCCAATTGTCGCCTTGGGTCCTCCACGATCCACTGGCTGGAAAATTGGCTCCGGGGTCGGACCCAGAGGGTAGTAATCGATGGAAGTCACTCATCGTGGTGTCCTGTGACCAGTGGGGTCCCCCAAGGCTCTGTCCTTGGACCCATACTGTTCAACATCTTCATTAATGATGTGGACACTGGAGTCAGAAGCGGACTGGCCAAGTTTGCCGATGACACCAAACTTTGGGGCAAAGCATCCACACCAGAAGACAGGCAGGTTATCCAGGCTGACCTGGACAGGCTCAGCAAGTGGGCGGACGAGAATCTGATGGTGTTCAACGCCAATAAATGCAAGGTTCTCCACCTTGGGGAAAAAAAACCCACAGCATCCTTATAGGCTCGGCAGTGCTATGTTGGCTAGCACTATGGAAGAAAGAGACTTGGGGGTCATCATTGACCACAAGATGAACATGAGCCTGCAATGCGATGCGGCGGCTAGTAAAGCGACCAAAACGCTGGCTTGCATCCATAGATGCTTCTCAAGCAAATCCCGGGACGTCATTCTCCCCCTGTACTCGGCCTTAGTGAGGCTGCAGCTGGAGTACTGCGTCCAGTTTTGGGCTCCCCAATTCAAAAAGGATGTGGAGAAGCTTGAGAGAGTCCAGAGAAGAGCCACGCGCATGATCAGAGGTCAGGGAAGCAGACCCTACGATGACAGGCTGAGAGCCCTGGGACTCTTTAGCCTGAAAAAGCGCAGGCTCAGGGGTGATCTGATGGCCACCTACAAGTTTATCAGGGGTGACCACCAGCATCTGGGGGAACGTTTGTTCACCAGAGCGCCCCAAGGGATGACAAGGTCGAATGGTCACAAACTACTTCAAGATGGTTTCAGGCTGGACATAAGGAAGAACTTCTTCACTGTCCGAGCCCCCAAGGTCTGGAACAGCCTGCCACCGGAGGTGGTTCAAGCGCCTTCATTGAACACCTTCAAGATGAAACTGGATGCTTATCTTGCTGGGATCCTATGACCCCAGCTGACTTCCTGCCCTTTAGGCGGGGGGCTGGACTCGATGATCTTCCGAGGTCCCTTCCAGCCCTGATGTCTGTGAAATCTATGAAAATAAAGCCAGTAAAAGGGGAGAAGGTGGAGCTTGATGGTGTGTTGTCCTTCCATGTGTGAGGTATAGCTTAAGAAGCAACCCTGTACTCTCACTCTCAAGAACAATATCAGCCTCTTTTCTTCTGGCCTGTGACCTGGTCTTTGTATGGCCTCATAACCTCTGTTATGGCTTGGGAACTTCAAAGGATGCTACTACATTCCACTGCCATGCAGTGGCCATCCCAAGGAAATGCCTGCACTTCAAAGTCAGTATGCCTGGAAACGGGACAGCATTTGAGGTGCATTTTTCCCAGTTATCAGAAGTGCTAGGCAATTTGATAAGTTCAACAGGCTTCAAATTTCTCCATATTCATCCTGCCCTGATACAGTCAGATTTCATTATTTCATAGATTTCATTTAATGGTCTTTTCACTTGAAAAGAAAGTAGTTGCATGAGCCTAGCCTTCCCTCTTTCTGAAATGAGGGATCCAGAGAAGCCTTAAGAACCTGACTTTCTAGCCAGGTGACTACTGCCTCTTTCAGACCTAGGCAGATGAGTTTGTTGGGATTCTGACACGCACCTTTATTTGAGGCCAGGCAGTCCTGTCCTTCCACACTGTCTTCTTTTAAGAATGGGCACCTTATCAAATATATTGTTTAGAGTAGTTTTCAAATAATGTACCTGTCAATCTGAAGTGTGTCTGCCCTAGAATAAAAAGTCGTGATGGCAACCCATGGAAACAGAGTATCGTTCTCTACCCCCGACCTAAATGCCTTCATTTTCTCCCTCTTCTTCCAGAAAAAATACCTCAGGCGTCTGCATGAAATCCGCACTATCCTTGAGTCCTCGGACTTCTTTAAACGACATGAGGTGAGCTGTGGGTGAATGCACGCTGTATGTGACTCATGGCTGTCTCAGCTTACCATTCAGCTGCCCATTCAGAATAGTCTGCTGGCTAGAGAGAGGTATAGGGAAAGTATTTAAGAGGAAGAAACTAATGCATGTGAACTACACATGACCACAAATTCTTCTTCCTCATATCATCTAGGTTGAGAGGGGGCAAATCTTTTAGTCCCAGGTCCACTTGGCAGAAGTCACTGTAGGGGATGGCATACTAGCATTGGCTTCTCACAGCTATTCTTGTCTTGCTCCTTTGGGAGTCATTGTAGGGGTGCTGGTGGGTGGTACAGATATAGTGCCCAGTTCTGATTTCACATGGTTGATTTACGCAAGTTTCTTAGCTTATCTGGCATTGCTGCAGAAAAAGTAATGTTACTGGGAGGGACACAGTGTCAGATTCATTTACTACAGTTTCAGCTTAGAGATATGACTGCTTGTTTTATGTTGGTCATAATTTTGCGCTTAGACACTGGCAGTATTTTTACTACTCGCTCTTTGATTTGGACTGCAGTTTCTCTTCAGAAGTAATTGTTGTTCTCTCATGAATCCACCTAATTAAGCCACAGTGCAAGTGAGCTGAAGAATTACTTCTTTGCTGGGGTTTCTTTCACCCTTCATTCTTATTTCCAGACAGTGCAGGCATGTTGTTTTGAGCAGCTTGGCCCACAGGTTATCACTGTACAGGCAAAGCAGCCCAGCAGTCTGTGTAGTTGCAGGTCACAGTGCCTTGCACTTGGCAGGGTAAATTAGAAGACTGGGGGAGATGTAAATAACTTTTTGATCATATCCACCTGATTTCTCTCTGCAGGTCATTGGAAGTTCACTACTCTTTGTGCATGATAGCAACAGGAATG
>NW_005842110.1:1384689-1395255 GCF_000455745.1 Alligator sinensis
TGGAAAGACCACCCTTCTTCCTGATGGGCAGACTTTGGACCACAGGATCCCCTGGCAGGAAGGCAACCGGGAGGATGGATACTTGTTGGGATTGGACAATTTGATTGATATCTTGGAAAGTATCACCGAAAGATGAGAAAACTAGCACAAACTCACAGGGCTGCTTTCTAACCTACCGCTGTACTGGGATCTGTCAGTTAAAGGGAGCCTCTTAAACTCCCTTCAAACTCCTGGGTTATTGCATTGCAGAGGGAGCTGCTTTCAAAACCAGACTAAGTGATCAAAATGTCTCTGCATGGCCCTCTGTGAAACAGAGTGACTCGGGATTGGTCCTCAGTGCATCTTACTAACTTCATATTGGTCCTCGGCAGTCTCCAAACTCAGGAACCAAACCAGTATGAGTAAAGGACGTTTGTATAGTAGATCAGAGTGACTCTGGTGTCAGATCTGCCACAGTGACTAAATTGGCATTTAATGAACCAGCGCAAACGCTAGGCTGCTTTGAGGTGTGGTAAGGGATAAACAGAATTCTCCAATGAATGGCTGGATTGTTTCCTCCAAGTCCCATCTTGCTGTGTATGCCCAAATCAGGCAGGTCCAGCCCCAGCTGCTATATTACATTACAGGGGTATACAAGGTGGGAAGTGAGGTCTAGGAATCATTGGGCCAAGTGGTGTGATGGTTATTAGCGGTGACTGCATAAATATGTGCACATGACAGCTGCTGTTAACTTTTATTTCTGCTCCCTCCTCCTCCTTACCTGCATTTCTGTCTGAGAACATCCTGACCCCTTTTTCAGGTCCCTTTGAAAAAAATTACAAGCACTCAAGTAAGAGCACGGTATCCCATTGCCTCTAACAATGCTTGACTTTTCAACTGGGCAGGATGTTTCAGAAGCCAATGATACAATGCTGGCTTCTTGTAACTGGATGGATAGTAGCAGCTTTTTAGCCGTGGGTTTGGAGGACAATTATTTTTCCAAACGATTTCTGGAGACAAAATGGGATCCCTGTAAATTCTAGTAACCCAGTGCTCAGCATGTTGCTTTACACCAAAGCTTTGGCTCCTCCCATATGTGGGACACATCTTTTGGGTGTCCCATTCATCCTTTTACCACACTGTGCTTCAGTACATAGACTGCCTGGCAGATATCAGGAAAGAAACATTTCTCCATAAATAGCATTGCACAACTGACGAGATGGTTTACAGGCATTCTTTCTCTAAAGCATTAGGCATCAGCCATTTTGGAAAGCAGGATACAGCATTAGCTGTACATTAGCTAACAACTATTAGCTAGAGAAGAGATCTAACTGATCTGTCCTGTCCCCTAATCTACGACTGGGGCTCCTAGGTGCTATCCCCAACACACATACCTTTAATATCCCTGGGCCAGATCATATTCCACTTAACGTGTCCAAGTGTGATCCTATTCCACCTTGTTTGAATCCTTGAAAAACTTTTCACGTGCCTAGTTTTTGGAACATGCCATCATCTTAGCCTTAAGACTAAGTCACAAGAAACAGCAAGGAGAAGGTGAGGACTTATCCACCTTCTGTGTTAATCTTTTCCCCCAGACTTGAGCAGGATGGAATAGGATGGCATTTGGGCAGTAAGTCCACATAGGTGTCTAATGAATAGAATAGGATCTGGCCTCCTGTGTTCAGCCCATATGTAATTCTAATTTTAGCCATCTGACAGTGCAGTTTCCAAGGTGACACTCAGTCACAGAACAAGTCTGTGCTGTTAAGACTTGATTTAGAGTTTAAAAGTGGCTAAGCAACATAAATGGAGTGGAAGTCACTCTTGTCAATACAGTCCAGATTGGAAGGGATTTTGGCAGTTTTGAAATACCTGAAAGTAGTTGCATGCTTGAGTAGGAAATCACTACACCAACAATCATTGCAAAATGGGGCAAATGAGACTGTTTATAGCTACATGTATGTGTGATGGTTGGAACCAGGGCTGAGAAGTTTACAATAACTTTTAAAGGAAGCCACTGATACACGTACTGGGGATTGGAGGCTACTTAGTAAGGTCAAAGTTATTTTCATTACAATGAAAAGAGAATCGGTGTTAAAAACGCTATCCTTCTCAGTTATGAACCAGAAGCTCAGTCTGACAGCATACTAAGGAACTGTGTTGGAAGCAATTAAATTTGTCAACATTTCTCACCAAATAATGGCTTAAAATCTGACTTTCTTTTTAAATATTGTAAACTTAAACCTGTTCTCTGTGAATTATTCACTTGGACTTTTCACATAGTTTGTGTTCAGTGAAAAGAATTATTATTGATCTGAAAAATATAGGTTTGCTTCAAAAAGGATTGGGTTTCAAGGAACTCAGACTCTTTTTCAAGCTGAACTGGTCTTTGTTCAGAAACCAGGAATGCTTTTATTCCAGAAGTCTCCAAATTGCGAAGTTCTGTAAGGTAGCAAATGGGTCCATAGTGAATTTTACGGAAAAAAAAATTGTGAAAATGTTTTCCTATTATCCTGCAACCCAGAAATGGACAGTTTTGCTGCCGGTGAGTAAACAGAATGGGTGATAGACTAGGAAATACAAGTAATTCTCTGCCACTTGCATCCAAAAGTTCTTATTGGAATGAGTTATAGAACATCCCCTTAATGTACCTTTGTTTTCAAACAGCCTAACAGGGGCGGGGGGGGAGGCAAGTGTAATAAAACTAGAGAAATTAGAGAACTTCTTTTAGGTACCATGGTTTATCTCCCTGCAATTGCAAAACTTTTCCCTAATGCACATCTCCTAGTACCCTATTTCGTCTAATTTTAATTGGCACAAGAGTTAAACTTATTTTCTCTTTTACTATACATACCAGCAGGCGGGGTCCATGCAACCTGTTGCTCTAGGGGAGAAAGAATTGGCAATGAAATTTCTGTGAACAGTTTGAGAAACAGAGGTAGGTTGATCAAGTCCTAGAGTTTGCTAGGTCCACTGTACATTTGTACAGTTCCAACCACCAAGGAAAGGCAACATGTAAACAAGTGGTCCCAAAAGTGCTGTTAGCCAAAAAAGGTTGTTTGGCAGTGCAAAGCCTCAGAGAAACAGGATAATATTTCTCCTACTTCTGTTCTGCATAGGAAGTAATTCATGCCTGTGAATTAGTTGAAGAGGACAACAAAAAGAACAGCATTACTACAAGAGGCACTGGGCTATGAAACTAAGTCCAGTTCAATATGACAGTTGTAGCAAGGTTGTCCTTTTTGGCTCATCTCAGGACTTGTGAAGAAGAGTCTGTTTGTAACCTCAGTTCTTGCTGATATTGCTTTTCAGGCATGTACAGTTCGCTTAAAGCATGCCCAGAAACATTTAAGCCCATCCTTCTTTCTTGTGACAAAGTATTTAGCAGAATTTGCAGATTTGTTGAAATATGACAGGGCCATGCTGTAAGTGCTTCTGCTGTGGCCTTGGACTTGTGACTTCGGGGCTGTCAACCATGAGCTTTAGCACCTGTGCTGCCCCAGCCCTCACCTGAGTCCTGATGGTGCTGAACTGTTCAGCATACAGATCATGCTCAAGTCTTGTCACAGTCTGCAAAACAGGCATTCCTCCAACTCTCTTTCCTGTGGGGCCTGATCTGGTAGTCATTCTTCAAGCCTTTGTGCTGCACAGAACACAACCTTGCAGTTTCAAAACCTTACTCATCTTCCACTTTCAAGGTGAATGATGTGGCAACAGAGTATTTTGGGATGGGGCTTTCTTAGTTCTTCCTGTTGAAGGTTTTTTGCTTTGTATGTTTTCAGTGAGACAACTCAGTGATGAGGACGTTCACCAGGCAAAGGGGAAACCTGAGTTTACTGAAGCAAGGACTGGAATAAAGTACATTATAGTGATAATGTTGCTGTCACCAACATCAGCTCCACCTCCCCCTATTGCCGTTCTTCAGTAATGGCTACTTTAGGCCCTTACCTCTAGTTAGGTTCTTTCCTGCAGCCCAGAGTAAGGTGCTTAAAGTCTAGAGAAGAGAAGGGCTTAAAACATCTCAGCATTTCCTGTAGTCTCTCACAGCCCAGTGCCCCGATTGTTGCAATTAGGTTTTCTGGATCCTGCTCTAAGGTACTTCGTTCTCCTCATGCATTGCAAAGGGAGCCTGGGAACCTGTCATGGGGCCATGAATTCAGCTAAGCAGCAAGGTGCCTGATAGTTAGGTGCTGCAGTGCTCCATGTTGAAGCACCTATGTTTCTTTAAGAAGCTATTCCCAGGTCTCCTAGATTATTTTCCATTTTTGCAACTTACTTGTTCTATGGCCATGGACAACCTTTCTATGGCTCAGTTTCCCCATCTGTAAAATGGGAACAATATCTCCCTCACAGGGATGGTGTGAGGCTTCTTTAATAAATGTTTGAGAGAGAGGTGGGTGGAAGGTGCAATACAGAAAGAAATTAACAAAGAGATGCTTCAAATGAATTTAGAAACAGCAATTTGTATTAACCCCTGAAGAAAGCAAGTACAAATTGAAGTCCCTTTCAAAATGTGATATGGTGGGGAGAATTTGCTTAGGACCTGATGCAATTTCTGTTGAAGTCAATGGAAAGAATTATATGGGAGTTGGACCAAACCCTGAAATAGTTCAGAGGGCCCATGCTAATCTTTTTGTATTATTACTATTGCTACTACTGTTGTTTTGTTACCAAGATGCTGAGATCAAATGGCCTGCATCCTTCCCTGTGCATCGTTTTTAACACTACAATGCAATGGCAACCATGGTCATTTTCGACATTTTGACTGTATTGGTTGAACATTTGTTTTTCTGAGGTATGCTACCAAATAAATGAGATTGGAAAAAAAAATACATGCTATATGATACTTGACGTGTGGATTCTTTTCTCTTCCTTTATGGAGAAATCCTTTGAGGGATTATTTCTCTGAGGGTTTTTTGTTGGACACCTTTTGAGTTGATTAGTCTTGTGAGAAAATGTTTTATGGATGCGCTTGCATTTTTAATGTTTTAGCAAATTTTTATATTGGCTCTTCTGGGCAACATTCTAGTAGAGCTTATATATATTTTTATAGTGTTGCTCTTTAAATAATCTAAGGAGTCTTTTTGATATGTGAGTTCTCCCATCTCATCCTATTGAAGGAAAAGCATGCATCCAAACATAAAAATATTGTAGATCTAATGCATCTTTCTCTAGTACTGTGAGAACAATGAATGATGATGTTTTCTTAATTGGTATCATATCAGGTGCTGTCATTTTGAATGCACTTGCACTCAAAATGAGCTCAATGCAGGAAACATTGCATCTTTTGAAAGGGATGATTTCTTTGAAGGAACTCAGAGGTGTGTTACATTTCTCTGTTAAGTATCTCTTAAAAACTGACTCAATTATTTGAAGTAACGGGACAGCTGGACCTGGTGATCTGCACACATCAGAGAATGACATCTGAACTCCATCCACAGAGTCTGATGCCTTCCAGAAAGAGATACTGAGGTGTTCGCCTCTGAAAATCTGCTTCAGTATCTTCGAGTCTAACAATGAGCAGCAATTGAGAGAAAATCTTCATCCCCAGAGCAGCTAATAAATCCTTAGAAATCCTTTGGCCATCTCCTGGACTGGCCCTATTTCACAAGACATGGTTCTCTCCCTTTACATCTAGATTGTATTAACTTTAAGGCAGAGAGAATCAAGCAGCCACTATTAGCATCTCTTTATTTGTGTTGCAAATATAGAAGTATACATTTATCCATTTTGAAATTGCATAGAAGCAGGCTTATTATCATCTACTTATTTACAGTGACCTGAAGGGCAGGTTGGCAAACTATGTTGCCATTCTGAGAAGTAACAACAAAAAAACAATTCAGTTAAATACAAAGTGAAGAGACTCTGTAATGATGGTGGGGTCACCTGTAAAGAGGGTGGAGTCTAGTGTTTCTACACATCAGAAAGAGGAATGCAGTTTGGAGGCCAGGTTCACTTGAGAACCTTTTGCTGGCACAGCTGGACCAGTTGGATGTGAGGTGGTGTGATCCCTGATCAACACATCCGTATAGATGCAATTGTATTTGAAAAAACTACACTTTTACCAGTGCAGCTTATTTCACTAAGGCTTTTCGAAAGTGAAGGACGTGATGGTAAAGGTGATGGGATAAACTATACTTCCAAAAGGAAATTTTGCTGGTAGAAAGTGCATACGCACTGTAAGTGCTATGCTACTATAGTATAACTACCATTTGAGTACTCCAGGTAGAGACCTGATGAAAGGTGGGAGACCAGAGCAAGAAAGAAACCAACCTCAGGAAAGAAATCTGATGGTGGAAATGAGAAGCATATCTTAAATCAGAGGCATTTTAGCTGCATCTGTATTAGGTGCGACTTGAAGATCCAAGTTCTATACAGAGAGAAGGAAAATGGGAAAGAATAAAGGAAGGGAAAAATAGCTGCAGGGAAGAGAATAAAGAAATGTGAGAGAAGGAAGCAGAGAAAGGCAGAAAATTACAAAAAGATGACAAATTACACTCCACCTTTTTTTTGGTCTGTGTGTTACATTTTACAGAGGTGACTTTGTAACTGTAAGGCTCTACAAAGCAACATTATTAATCAATGCGGAGCAAGTAGGTACTCTATCAGAGAAAATTAGTTCTATATACACATACCCACACACACACATCTATTACAAAATAAATTGCTGGCTTAAGCTGTGTTAAATGTCAAAGCTGAACACAGATTTAGAAATCCATCTAGAAGAGCACACTATAGCAGTGGTTCTTGAACTTTTTAGACTCCACGCACACCTCAAAAATTTCAGCTCTTAGTTTTCACTCAGTTTTTGACTACAGAAATAGAGCAATTCTTCTTTTGCAAAGAGCACAGAAAGACCACAGCAGGTCAAAATGTTTTTAACACTATGGATTTGAAATTTCTGGCTTTAGCTTGTGAATCATAATTGCATACCTAACTGCTGCTTTTGTGTGGCACCCTGTGGTACCCTTGAAAGGCTCTCAAGATTCGTTAAAATCCGTGGGGAACACAGCACAGGGGACACAATGGTGGGAGTCTATTACAGACCTCCCACTCAAAGTCCTGAGCTTGACCAGGAGTTTGCCCAGGAACTGGCTGAGGCAGCTTGCTCCAGGACCATGGTTGTCATGGGTGACTTCAATTACCCGGACATCTCGTGGGAGGATCGCTCAGCAAAATCTGAGCGGTCGCAGAGCTTCCTCTCGTGCGTGGATGACCTCTACCTGACTCAAGAAGTCTATGGGCCAACGAGAGGCAAAGCGCTGCTCGACCTGGTACTGGCTACTGGGGGTGACCTAGTTGGCGACCTAGTGATCGATGGGAAGCTGGGTGACGGCGCCCACGAGCTGATCACCTTCACCATCTGCCGAAAAGCTGGCAAGTCGGTCAGCAACGCGCAAGTCTTTGACTTCAGGAAAGCCGACTTTGTCAAGCTCAGGAGGCTTGTCAGTGAGGCCCTAAGGGACCGTGACCACAGGGAGAGGGGAGTTCAAGAGGAGTGGTTGCTCCTCAAGGGAGCGATCCTCAATGCACAAACTAAGTCTATTCCATCTCGGAGGAAAGGCAGCAAGAGGGCACAGCAGCCCCCCTGGCTCTCCAGGGACCTAGCAGACCTCCTGAGGCTAAAAAGAAAGGCCTACAAAGGGTGGAGGATGGGAGTCACCTCCAAGGAGGATTATTCTGCACTGGTCCGGTCCTGTAGGGAGCAGACCAGGAAAGCCAAGGCTGCAACTGAACTCCAGCTAGCTTTGAGCATCAAGGACAATAAGAAGTCCTTTTTCAGATATGTGGGGAGCCGGAGGAAAAGCAGAGGCAACATTGGACCCCTGCTGAGCCAGATGGGGCAACTGACAACTGACGCCCAGGAAAAAGCCAACCTATTAAATAGGTACTTTGCGTCAGTCTTTCATCAGTCCCATGGGACGCCCATGCCCGCTACAGGGCCGGGAAGTCCGGGTGAGGGTGATCCCCTGCCCTCCCTTAATGCTGACTTTCTGAAAGAACATCTTGAGAAGCTGGATACCTTCAAGTCAGCTGGCCCTGACAATCTCCACCCCAGGGTACTCAACGAGCTGGCGAGCATCATAGCCCAGCCTCTAGCACGGATCTTTGAAAACTCTTGGCGCTCTGGTGTAGTGCCCGAAGACTGGAAGAAGGCCAATGTGGTGCCTATCTTCAAGAAAGGGAGGAAAGTGGATCCGGCTAACTATAGGCCCATCAGCCTGACTTCTATCCCGGGGAAGATCTTAGAAAAGTTTATTAAAGAGGCCATCCTTAATGGACTGGCCGACGCCAACATCTTAAGGGATAGCCAGCACGGGTTTGTTGCGGGTAGGTCTTGCTTGACCAATCTCATTTCCTTCTACGACCAGGTGACCTATCACCTGGACAAGGGAGAAGAGATTGATGTCATATATCTTGACTTCAAAAAAGCCTTCGATCTGGTGTCCCATGATCGCCTCTTGGAGAAACTGGCCAATTGTCGCCTTGGGTCCTCCACGATCCACTGGCTGGAAAATTGGCTCCGGGGTCGGACCCAGAGGGTAGTAATCGATGGAAGTCACTCATCGTGGTGTCCTGTGACCAGTGGGGTCCCCCAAGGCTCTGTCCTTGGACCCATACTGTTCAACATCTTCATTAATGATGTGGACACTGGAGTCAGAAGCGATCAGAACTGGCCAAGTTCGCCGATGACACCAAACTTTGGGGCAAAGCATCCACACCAGAAGACAGGCAGGTTATCCAGGCTGACCTGGACAGGCTCAGCAAGTGGGCGGACGAGAATCTGATGGTGTTCAACGCCGATAAATGCAAGGTTCTCCACCTTGGGAAAAAAAACCCGCAGCATCCTTATAGGCTCGGCAGTGCTATGTTGGCTAGCACTATGGAAGAAAGAGACTTGGGGGTCATCATTGACCACAAGATGAACATGAGCCTGCAATGCGATGCGGCGGCTAGTAAAGCGACCAAAACGCTGGCTTGCATCCATAGATGCTTCTCAAGCAAATCCCGGGACGTCATTCTCCCCCTGTACTCGGCCTTAGTGAGGCCGCAGCTGGAGTACTGTGTCCAGTTTTGGGCTCCACAATTCAAAAAGGATGTGGAGAAGCTTGAGAGAGTCCAGAGAAGAGCCACGCGCATGATCAGAGGTCAGGGAAGCAGACCCTACGATGACAGGCTGAGAGCCCTGGGGCTCTTTAGCCTGAAAAAGCGCAGGCTCAGGGGTGATCTGATGGCCACCTACAAGTTTATCAGGGGTGACCACCAGCATCTGGGGGAACGTTTGTTCACCAGAGCGCCCCAAGGGATGACGAGGTCGAATGGTCACAAACTACTTCAAGACCGTTTCAGGCTGGACATAAGGAAGAACTTCTTTACTGTCCGAGCCCCCAAGGTCTGGAACAGCCTGCCACCGGAGGTGGTTCAAGCGCCTTCATTGAACACCTTCAAGATGAAACTGGATGCTTATCTTGCTGGGATCCTATGACCCCAGCTGACTTCCTGCCCTTTGGGCGGGGGGCTGGACTCGATGATCTTCCGAGGTCCCTTCCAGCCCTGATGTCTATGAAATCAAGGCACGCTGGGTTGCCGTGGCACTCTGGTTGAGAATCACTCCACTATGTCCTTCCTATGAGCAGCTGAATCTCCGTTGCCAGCTGGTGTTGGAAAATGCATTGTGGAAAAGGGTCTAAACTAACCCCCATGACTCTGTGTCGTTCCTCTACAAAATCAAATTGGTTTTGGCTTTAAACTGCCAAGCAAATCTAACCTAATGCAAACAATATGGGTTTGTTCAGTCACTACTGATCAGAGTTCTTTCTTAAAATTATAGCTCTTGATTTACAAAGCTTTAAATCTGTTGGGAAGGGAAGGGTGTGATGTAAGTTAATGGCATGGTTATTGTTTCATTAGCTGTATGGCCAGCTTTTGGACTACATGTACAACTTCAGTATCATCATAGGGGCATTATTAACCCACCTATCCTTCAGAGAGATTCCTCTCTGTCTTCATACATATGAGTGGGATTTTTCAAAAGTCAGTCATTGTCAAACTGTAGTCAGCAAACCCTGGTGTCTAGCTATGAGGCCCTGGTAAAGTAGCTTGTACCAGGTCTGGAGATTGCACTCCCCACCGTTTCCATTAAATATTCGATGATAAGGATGCATGGTGGTTTGCAAGAAATGTTAAGGGCCGATAGTCCATTAGTCTACAAAGTTTGGGGACCACTGATTTAAATGATTTAGGAGCATATGTCCCATTAAAAACTTAATGGCTTTGTGGTGCTTAAGCAGAAAATTTTGTTGTTAGTAAATATTCAATATGTGCAGATCTAAGGTCCCGCTTGCTCCTGACAGTAACCCTCCAGAATCCACCACGCACATGAAGACAGTTTTTACCCAAGAAGAAGTGGTGTGAGTGGTGTTTTTGCATTTGGATACTAGTATCTATGGTGATGGGTGCTTGAAAAATGTTGACTGTGATACTGTCACATAATGGGCTTATTCCCACTTCACATTCCAACCTCTAATGTGTTTTTATCACTCGTTCCATTTCTAAAAGTATGGGTTAATCTGGGTCTCATGAAAG
>NW_005842110.1:1395286-1395716 GCF_000455745.1 Alligator sinensis
GACCAGGAACTGGCTTGATCCAAGTATAAAGGAGGGTGCTCTACCAGGTTCTTTCCTCCCAGGTAAGTGATTAAAATGAATTAATTGGGGAGGGCATGCAAAGGGAGATGGATGCACACCAGCAGGTCAGTTATACAATGCATCAGAGCCACAATAATGTGGGACAGCTTGTCTATCTTGAGTAGTTTCCACAACAGCTGAATTGCACCTAAAGTAAAACACTGTACAATGCTAGATGCACCTTCACCCCTGCAGTGAAGAGGCTACAGAAGAAGAAAGGGCCAGGTCACTACTGTTAATGGTGGTAGATTAAGAGATTTTTTGATAATTTATCTCTGGGGAAACAAGGTCTCCTGAAATATAAAAACAGCTGAAGGAAGTACAGAGACATTTCATCTCCTGGCCCCGAGGTTGGGGGGGGGGGGGGGGG
>NW_005842110.1:1395747-1406211 GCF_000455745.1 Alligator sinensis
GCGGGGGTGGGGGGGGGGGGGGTAGGGAAAAGTGCAATCAAAGGGCACTTAGAGATGTGCTGGGGCGGTGGAGGGGGGGCACTTTAATTAGCACAGCTCTGAGAGCCACGGTAATTAAAAGCACCTGGAGGTTCACATGTATCAGCATCTCTGTGCTGAAAAATGGCAGTGGGGTGCATTGAACTAAGGCTCATCAAATGAGCTTTAGTTTAAAGCAACCCACTGCCCCTTTTAAGCACAGGGACGCTGATGCAAGTGATGCTAGAGCAGGGGTGGGCAAAATGCAGCCTGGCAGGCCATTCTATCCGGCCCATGGGGCCTCGCCAAAATTTAGAAAATGAATATTTATCTGCCTCTGGCTACCTGTCATGCAGCACTTGATGGCTTGCCAA
This sequence comes from Alligator sinensis, assembly GCF_000455745.1. Taxonomy (NCBI): domain Eukaryota; kingdom Metazoa; phylum Chordata; order Crocodylia; family Alligatoridae; genus Alligator; species Alligator sinensis. The sequence goes on from NW_005842110.1 coordinate 1,396,140, forward strand.
AACTCAGTAAGCAGCCCTCCACCCAAAATAATTGCCCTGCATGTGTATAGGAGCCCAAAATATACAGGTTCAAGTTGGTTATGACTGAGTGGTAGTTTTTTTTTTTCTCACTGGCATATGATAGAGCTGGCCATGTAATGCTAGAAGCACGGTGCAAAACACTATGCTTATCCTTTGGGAGAAGGTGACCCAGCTGATCAAGTAAAGACTTGCACTGACAAGATCTAAGGGAAGTGAGATTGCCCTGTGCCTGGCCATGATGCACCCATCAAAGCTGGAAGACTAAAATAAGTAAATAATCGGGCCTACAGACCTCGAATAGGAAGAGAGTGGGAAGGTCATGGACAGAAACAAGGTCCCTGTTGAACAAAGAGTGGTTATTAGATTTCAATTACCCACCTGCATTCCCCAGTCTCTCTTAGGACAATCCTACACACCTGGGGAAGGCCCTGTGTCCTTATATGCCTTTAGGCACATAAAGGGTCATAATGTATGGTGTATATGAATGCCCACAAATAGTACATTTCATGATGCGGATGTGGTTTTTCTCAGCACAAAGTCATCGTGGGAATAGATCCAGCACCAGCACTGGGATGTAGTACCCATGGCATTTGCAATGACACTTTCTTCTGTAGCCAAAAATCCCCCAAATAGAGGAAGCTAAGACTAGCTACAGCCAGGCCTTCATCCTGAGCTGGGGACATACAGCGCTACTGGGAGATGGTATTCAGTCTTTCTGTTCAGTGCTGTGCTTCTCTGTGCCACAGATCTATAGTGACCATCTCTAACTGATGCAGAGGCAATGGAGTCTGTGCTTAAAGTTAACCATCTTCTGAGAGGAGATTGCCAGTCATGCTGAAGTGTGTATACACGTGTATATATGATGCATGAGGTGACCCTTGATACAATGAATGAAACTGTAACAGCCCTTCTTGAGTCAGTGAGGAAACAAAGGTCAAGTCAAATGCAAAAATCGCAGGGTATTCACATTTTGGTTATCTGTGCATAGGGAGTCGATACTCTGAACCAGCCATGTACCCTTGAGTCCCTACTTCCACATTTAAGGAGCTGCATTTCCACCAGGTTCCACAGGCTAATAAGGTTTTCCCTCCCTCCACACTGCTAATATCCCATTTGTTACCCATCTACTGGCAGTGCGGCATTCAGAAATAGAACCAAGACGCTTTTCTGGTACAGTGTAGGCTTAAGCCCCCATTCTGTCTTTACCATTTCAATCTTTGTTTGGCAGGCTTTAACCAGTAAATAGCAGCTTAATCAGCAAACTACAGTAGGAAACTTTGTAAATAACAATTCTTCCAGAATAACAATCCAGCTCCTGAATTTCCAAGACAGTACAAATAAGAGGTCAAGAAGAAACAAGAGTCTTCTAAGCACTCCCCACAAAAAGAGAAACAGGTGCCTCCATGGCTTGGACATCCCAGGCGGCTGAGTTAATCAAGCTCGTTATTATAAGGGCATTTTGAGAATTAAGTTAAAATAAAATACTTCTTGCTGGCTTCCAATCAAGATGCATAACTTGCCTCAGGTACGTCTGCTTCAGAGGATTTTTCCAGATTATATATTAAAAAACAACAGCAACATGACGCAGAACTTGGCATCCTACAGTAATAATCCTCAATCTTCATCTTAAAGTTTACCATTGCAGTGTAGGTAAATATACCGCTGAATGCTAGAGTATTTTTTTTAATAAAGTTCATCCCAAGTGGAGTCTGTTAAAAGAAAGGGAAAGTCCAGTTTTCAGCACGCAGCACAGCTGGACCTTGATCAGAAGTCTTCCCAAATCTCCAGGGTCAGAAACTGTGAGGTGGGCTACACCCTGAGGTAAGAAGCAAATTTTCTTCAGTCATCAAAGGGATGCCATCAACACCAGTAACTGTGTTTTAAAGTACGTAATTGGTTTTCTCCTTCCTTGTTTGCTTTTTTTTTAAAAAAAAACACCTTCTCAGAGGAGTCAGCCATAATAACTGACCCTCCCTCCTGCTTTTGTTTTGATCTGTGCAAACACTGGTTTTATTTTACTGTTTTTCCGATGTCCCTGCCAAGAAAATGGGTCCAAATGTGGCTACTTTTTGTTTACTTCTCTGTCAGTGCCCCCTCCTCATTGGTGAGTCAGCAGAAATGTGCAAACACCCGCCTCATTGGTGAGTCAGCAGAAATGTGCAAAACTCTTGGGAATATGGCAGCCTTTGCAAGGCAACTGATGCTACCCCACAGCATGGGATTTTTTTTGGTACATTAGATCAGAAGAGTGGCTATGTTGTTTACCATTTCCGGCTGACTAACAACTGGATGGTAGGTCCATTTTTTTTCACCTGAGCAGATTGAGAGCGCCTCTTTTCATGAACCACTGGATTCTGAATCAGTGCAGGAAATGCCACCTCTATTTACAGTCAAACAGTGGTACTGGTTCAGGAAGAGGGAACACATTTGATGGACAGAGATAGAAATAAAGATAGGAAAGCAATTGTCTTCAGTGAATTAGGAACCCAGCCAGGAGGAGCAGGAAGTGGGATACTAGTGTGGTTAAAAGATCACCTCTGCAAGAACTTGAATGGAGGAAACAGGCAAACAGAGTGGAATTTCAACTTTGCCTTTGCAGACATAGTAAACTCCCTCCCTGATCTTTGGAAAAGCATCTTCTGTTATACAGGTGTAACGCTCAGGTCATCTGATAAGGAGAGGCCAGAGTCCCTCTCTCGTGATGTTTTCTCTGGCTTAAAAAAAGGCTTCTCATCCCTTCGCAGACTGGTGCATCTCAGTACTGGTGCCCTGTCTGTTGCCAAAGAGGAAGCCTGGTCAGTGTTGTAGCAGAGGTCATCATATGCGTAATTCACATTACCACATGGGAAAGTCTGTAGCTTCACCAATTCGATCCCACCGACATCCACGTGAGGAGCATGTCTCCGGCTTGGAGATGCTGGAGATTCCCGAGAACTAGGGGAAGAGCTGCAATTCCCATCAAAGCCCGAGTCTTCTCGTTCTGTGGCCACTTTGAGCTTGGAGTTAGGGCTGGAACGGCAGATATTCTCCAACATCCAGGAACCGTATGTTGGGTTCCAAAGGTTTTTCGTTTTGTTCTTCAGTCTGTGATTTGAAGTCTGTTGGAACCAGGACCCACTGCTATTGGAATCAGAGAGACATGGCAGGCTGGGTCCTCTGACAGTCCAGTTGCCCAAATTCTCTACCACCAGTTCCTGTGGACACTGTCCAAGTTTATGCCCTGCCTGATGGGCTTCTAACATTCTGGGAGCCGTTTGAGGGGTCAGGGAAGGGCTCACCATCAAGGGAACCATCCCACTTGAAGTGTTTGGGCGTATCACTGTGCTTCCCTCATCTTCTGGAGCTGGCCCACATTCAATGGGCAACTCAGTATTGATTACGTCAGGATCCTGAAATGGAAAGGATTCTGTGAGCACCCTGAGTGTGTCCAGCTGTGACTTTTCCCATGCACATTTTCAGAAAAGCATTTGGAAAATGAAAGCCTGTCAACAGTGACAAACACAAGGTTTATATAATACTGCCACACATTGCACATGCTGCCACGCATTATTTGGACAGTGCTAGTCATTACGATTTGCAATACACACATTTCACTTTAGGGCTTTTGAGCATAGGCTGCTCATTTTGTGGTATCTTATCAATGTCAGAGACTAGACCACTGGTTCTCAAACTTCTTAGAATCAAGGCACCCCTCAGAAAATGCCAGCTCTTAAATTTCATTGAAAATGGAAAAATAATAGAGCAATTCTTCTCTTGCAAAGAACTCAGAAAGACTACAACAGGTCAGAATGGTTTTGATACTATGGATTCCTATTTGAAATGCCTGGGTTTATTTTGTGAATCATGTGAATCACCTTCCGCAAGAGAAGGTTGAGAGGTGACCTTGTGGCTGCCTATAAGTTCATCACGGGGGCACAGAAGGGAATTGGTGAGGCTTTACTCACCAAGGCGTCCCTGGGGGTTACAAGAAACAATGGCCATAAGCTAGCAGAGAGCAGATTTAGACTGGACATTAGGAAGAACTTCTTCACAGTTAGAGTGGCCAAAGTCTGGAATGGGCTCCCAAGGGAGATGGTGCTCTCCCCTACCCTGGGGGTCTTCAAGAGGAGGTTAGATAGGCATCTAGCTGGGGTCATCTAAACCCAGCACTTTTTCCTGCCTATGCAGGGGGTCGGACTCGATGATCTATTGAGGTCCCTTCTGACCCTAACATCTATGAATCTATGTGTACGTGTTTGTGTGCCTAATAGGGCTAATATTGCATGGCACCCTGTAACACCCTTGAAAAGATTTCATGGTACCCTGGTTGAAAAATCACTGGATTAGACTGAGGTCACACCAAGTTATAATAATTTCCTTGTCTGTCTTGAAACCAGATGTGGCCCAAGAGTCCAGCAGTGAAATTCTAGCAGTTGTAATCCCTTCCCCCATCTCCATATCAATTCAGTTGTTGCTTTCCAGGAGGACTGAGAATAAGTAGTGAAGGGTGAAATATGGATCTTGGAAAGTGTGATGGGCTCTGAAGACTCACTCTCCTGTCATAAAATCGAGGATAAGTTGAGTGGTGGAAGCGGGCATTTTATATGGAAAGGGCAGTCTAATCCATGGGGAAGCATGCACCCTGGATGGGTCAGATGGGTGAGCCAAGACAGCTCCCTGGAAACAAGAATGAAAAAAGACTTGGGTGGATTTTGGGGGAAAATAAGTAGATAATTTATCATATGTCCTGTTGTTTGAGGCAGTAATGACCATTTCACAGGCTGGTCTAGATTCTGTCAGCCAGTAACAACTGGAATCTTGAAAAGCAGTACAATACCTGTGTGCAGTACTTGATTCTTTCCAGAATAGTGGAGAAGTTGGGCCGGTACTCTGGGCTGTGCTGCCAACACTGTGTCATGATCCGGTAGCTTGAAAAGGAAAGATGCAATTGGTTTGTCAATAAAGTAAAAAGAAAACATACAAATCAATTAGAACACAAAGCAACAGGAGTTCACTTGTCTATAGGACAAGATATTGGGTCCAGATGAGCTGCATTCTGTGTAGGACTTAAGGGGGAGGGGGAGGTTGGTTGCATGTCATTTTCATATGAGTAATTATTTGGAGTAACCTTAGTCCTGCTCCACTTTGTGCCCAGCTGTCAATAGTTCCTAGGAGATGTTTTGATAGCTGAGGAACTGTTTGAGTGCTTCAGCAATTCAACTGTGCTTGCTTTCCTCAGCCACAGTCTTCAGGTGCTCTCTCGGCTGGCAGAGTAAGTAAAGGCTCTGCAGCCAGCTGGGAACTCCCTACACTGAGGAAAACCTCTGTGGGTGGACAGCACAAAGAAGATCTCAGAGCTGGGTCCTGTATGTGGAATTTTAGGTCAATTTGTTGGTGATGAAAGCTACCAGGTTACTAGCTCTAAAGACTGATGTCATCATTTTATCCATAGATCAAAGCACATCATCAAATTAGCAATATAAGTAACTGTACTCTTTGCCAGATCCTGTTTTATACCCTCTGGGGCAATATGTACTGTAGCTACATCTCCTATTCTCACCAAACCCTGTGCCTCTGCTGAGATTGCCAAAACGGGTGCCAGCAGATGGTATTCTCATCTTAAAACTATGTTCACCTTTAAGGAAACATCAGGGTGAGTGAAGTATTTCATGCCAGGGAGGAAGGACAAGTCATCTGTGTCTGGCTACTTTGTATACTTATTACCTTTAGGGTCAAGTTCAAGAGTGAGGAGATACTCACACTGGTCCTGGGCAGTTTTTTGGTGGATCCATTCTTCCTCCACTAGTAACAAATTCCAGCACTTCTTGGTTGGTTTTGCAAGGGTATGGCATATAGCCCAACGAAAAGATCTCCCACAGCAGCACACCAAAAGACCTGCCATGGAAATCAAACAACAGTGACTGATAGGCTTGGTTTGTACCTGGCTGTTTTTAGAACTTCAGGTTAGTATTAAAGCTGCAGCCTCCCACAACTCCCCATCAGCTGTGGGGATGGATGGTCAGTATGAGTAAGAATCAAATTTCAAACCCAATTTTGTGGAGATTCCAAAATGCCTGGATAACAATTTTAATTATTGCATCTCCATTTGTTGGGTGTGGTAGGACCTGGATGTGGACCTGGAAGTTGTTGCTCTGGTATTTCTCACTTGGCTGGCAGCACAAAGTATAAAAATAATCTCAATATATTTCCTGCTTACTTCTGCAGACTTGATACTTTTCTGTAAATAGTCAGGCAGGTGAGTGCTCATGATTAAAGAACAAGGAGACATCCAGTGAAACGGAAAGGTAATGAATTGAAAATTGAAAATAGAGAGAGTTTTTTTTAACGTAACACAATTAATCTAGGTACACTGCTGCCACAGAGGATCATTAAAACAAGGGGTGACATTCTGACCTCTGGAACTGAATGAAGTGTTCATTGTCACTGACTTCAATAGGGGCAGAATTTCACCAACCACTGTTTGATGGAAGGCTAGAAGAAATATCCAGTACACAGGTTAACTATAGTTGCAAACTATGTGATTTATGACATCTTCCTTTGAAGGTGCTGGTACTGAGCACTAACAGGACAGAAAGGCTATTCCTAACCTTTTGGAAACCCAGGTGCCACTATACAAATACAGCCCTCAGGGAACCAGATCAGTGTGGCACTGAGGACACTGCAGTGCCACAGCTTAAGAAAATACCGTGCTGATGGAGATGCAGTTCTGGATAGACGGGAAACCTTCCATTTGCCAGCACATTTTCAGAAATGCTGTACTGCTGGAGGTGCTTATTTAAGGCAGCTATATAAATACCGTTTCCTCAGCAACTACCTAGAGCTTCTGTTGAAGTCCACTGTCAATTTAGATTTCAGTGTCTCAGAAGTAAAATCACACAAAGGCATAATCCTATCTGGCTAGGGAGATAGAAGCAGCTAGGCAGTTTTGTCAGCAATGGAAGCTGTGTGGCAGATATTGGGGGTGAGGAGCTAAAAGCATATGACTGGACCTCACTTATCTGGATTTTTTAAATAGGCTTTGATAGGAGGCATTTACATAGCCTTCCCTTACCACACTTTGCTGCCCTATACTGCAGCTGTGCAGCTTTGCTGCTGGTGTTTATAAACTGGACCCATATCCTTATTGGTATGTTAGCATAGTGTGAGAGCATTGTAAGGCCAAGAGAAACATTGGGTTCACTTGCTTCCTTCTACAGGCTGCAGGCTTTAGTGATGGAAACTCCTATCAGACCAGGAATGCAATGTCTAGAAAATGATATTTAGAGGTTTGCATTGGGAACTGGCTAGTAGGTAAATTTGATATGCATTAGAATAATGGTCTAGGTTGAATGGCAAGAGTTAATTGGTTTCAAAAAGCCTGTTTGTGACAAAGTTTCTTTCAAGGCCCACTGAGTCTGAAGCCAGCAGATACAGCGATGGGGAAACTGAAGATATGTACCGCACTATTCCATAACATAACAGTGTACCAGGTGCCACGTCACTGCAGAGCCCTTGGGATTTCTGGTTTTGGTGGACAGACCAAATTAGGAGACCAGTAAATGCCCAAATTAAGATATGTGTGCATGTGATCGTTTTGTTGGAACAAAGGAATATGCTGACAGGATAGAACGTGGATAGTATAACGACCACAGGGGAACCAATCAGTGATGCCTGGGAACGAAGAATCATCAGAGGAGAAAAAGAATACAAAAGGAGAGATTTGCAGAGTAGAAAAGGGTCCCTGATGGGGGAACCTGAAGCCACCACGGACAGAGGGCACACCACCAGCCTGTCTCACCCACCCCACTAAAGGAGGGTGGGCTTTGGCCCTTGACCTCCAGGCTGCTGACATCTGACATTCAAGAAGGAACCACAGGGTGAAGCTCCTGTATTGGCCAGATGTACCTTCCCTCTGTGACAGCCTTAGGACAGGTAGATATAGAATTGGGGATGTTATTTTGTTTGCCTTGACTGCATTATTCTTATCTGCTATCACTGTGTATCAGTAAAATTAACCTATTATCAAATGGAGAAGTCGTGATCAGTCTGAGGGTTTGAGTCTGCCCAGAACAAGGTATCTGGGTCATAAATCCAATGCCAACAGAGTGCAGTAGTGCCAAGTTCCTTCAGGGTTTGTATAGCCAGAGACTGATGGAGTAACCCATAAAGTAGGCTGAGCTGGACAGAGATGAGAACAGGTCAGCACATTTGTTGACTGAGCATATATTCCACATAGCCTGTGTTAATTTGGGATCTCATGGTGTCCCTGCCTGCTGAAGAGCTGCAGGAATGTCTGCTTTCCCCCAAGAGATCTTCCCCCTCCTGCAGCTGTTCCCAGCACTGTAAATCACAGCCAACTCTGCCGCACTGTGGCTCTGCATGCCTATTTCCATAGGCTTCTTTATGTTGATGCCTGTGTAGTTCTAGGTATTTTGTTTCAAAGGCCCAGACTCTTCAATTCCCACTCAAGACTTTAACTGAAGTCAAGGTGAAGATTTCTTAATGTGCTGTTCTTATGGCTTTGGGAACATGTGCTTATCTCTACATAGCATAAGGTGGTGCCACACAGGGATCCTCTGTGTTGGTGCTGCACGTGCTAGCTCCAGAAACATTGAAAGTATGGCCAAGTTCAAGAAGCATTCCAGTTAGGCTCCTCTATCCTGTTTCTCAGCAGAACTACTTAGCCTGCTTCCAGAGCCACCCTCTGAACTTCTCGTCTCAGAGCCAGCATACATGCACAGTTACAGATATACCCTTTTGCATGTTAAAGCTTTAACCTTTAACCTTCAATAAGGCCCCAGTTCCTAACCACTGGACAGCTCACCATGAGCACTGCATTCTCTACCACTGCCCCAAAAGAAGCAACTGAAAGATAACTGTCACCATGTATCAGTCTTGGAGGTGAAGATCCCCTCTAGGAAAGCCTCTGGTGGCATCCACTTGACAGGCAGCATGGCTCTCCCACCTTTGCGATAGTAGCTTGCCCTAAGACCAAACACAAGCAAAATGAAAGGCTTCAAATCAAATTCCACAGGAGCAGAAAGGAATCAGATGAATACCAGACAGTAGGCCTGTGCGAAGTGGCTACTATTCGCTTCAGATATGGATTAGGCTGACTCGGGACAGCAATTCAATTTGGTGATTCGAATCACTGTCCCAAATCACTTTGGCCGAATCTGATTTAGAGATCTGGCCGCAGCTGAATCGTCCGAATCTCTGAATTGGCCCCATCCCCAGACCTCTCCCAGTGGCTTCCCTGCCCAACTCTCCCAGCTCCCGGCTCTTAAAAAAACAACCAAACAAACAAAAAAAACCCACATTCACTGGCTGCTGACAGGCGGGGATGATCCCCGCTGCCCCCCCACTGCGTGGGGGGGGGGGGGGGGCGCGCCTCTATTATGACCCCCCAGAAGCCCCAAGGCCAATGCAGCAGCTGGTGAGTGTGTCCCATGTCCATAAAAATTTTTAAAGGGCTGGGAGCTCGGGCAGGCGGGGCAGCCAGGAGGGTTGGGAGGCTGAGAGAGTGGGCAGGGGTCAGGGGGTGCTCAGGGAGCAGGCAGGGGATGGGGCCTGGCAGGGGTCCCCCTATAGTCCCCTCCCCCTTCCTCCAGCTCTCCCTCCCCACCTCCTACTTCCCAGCACGGAGTCCAGGTCCAGCTCCCTGCTGCAGCGAGCAGGGACTGCCTGAATCGCCAAAGGTCTCAGAATCTTTTCCGAATTGATTCAGAGAGCTTTGAATCGATTTGGACCTTTTAATTGGTCTCCTGCTTCAATTCGGATTTGGAGATTTGGCCACCGAATTGGGCCAAATCTCCACTGACTCAAATCAGCACCCAAAGTTTGCATAGCCCTACCAGACAGATCTTTCCTATTCCAACTCTGAGCAGAAGACAGAGACAACTTAAGGTGAAAAATTGATAAGCAGGCCTTTTGTAACCCTCATAATTGATAAGGGCAACTAATATAAATTCTGTAAAGATCACTCTCAAGAGATGTGGGTCTTTTCATAACCACGAGGAAGGAGCTTAGCTTCTGATTCAGTCTGATGGAAGAAACCAATGAACTGAACCAG
>NW_005842110.1:1406221-1410929 GCF_000455745.1 Alligator sinensis
CTGCCTGAAGAATCCATTATTTTTGGACCACAGCATACATGATCTTGACTTCTCATCTCATTTTCTGTCCTGAAAATTTCACCATGCAGGTTTGTTCCCACCTAATTCCCTGACCCTCTATTTCCACCCTGTATTTTGTGCAACCATTCATCTCTGTGCTACCTGAATGGTTGTCGGATACACCCATTTTGATCTGAGATGCATTTTGTGCCCACTTCACACAGGTACAAGTAACTGTACAAGGGGCATAGGTAGGGTGCTATGTTTTATCCTGATGCTGGATTTAAAATCAGAGTTTTTAAAACTCAAGTTTACTGATTATCAAGTAACTAAGCTAATATGCTTACATGTGCTAATCTGGACCCTGCAGATGCCCTTGGGCTCAGTCTGGGACAAACGTTAAGTGGGCTGTTGCATGAGGTAACTGTCAAACAATTAACCAGTGTGAATATTTTAGTGTAGATATCTCACCATGCCAACCCCACATTATGGATGCTCTCACTGTGGTGATGCTACCACAGGTACCCAGGGATTGCTCATACTGTTCAGATTTACCTCGGGTCTAGCCCTGGGGTGGGCAAAATATGGCCTACAGGCTGGATCTGGCCTGCCAATTGATTGTATCTGGCTGCAACTGCCTCTGTGGTGCTCTGCATGAGGCTGAGCCCCACTCATTTCTGCCAGGGGCAGCCTGTGCTGCATTCCCGCCTGCACCTGCTCTAGCTCCAGCTCCCAGCTGCCTTCCACCCACTCTGCCTGCCTGATGCAATGAGCAGCCACCTGTGGGCAGCCAAGTGGAGGGAAGCTGGAGCCCCATACACTGGGGCAGGAGCTGCCCTGCTACAGCTTCCCTCCCACCCGGCTGGGCATACCGGTGCCTGGCACCTGCTGCATGCTACCTGCTGCAATGGGCAGTGCAGCAGGGGCAGAAGGAGGAGAAGGAACCACTGGAGGCAAGGGGAACCGATCAGTACCTGGGCAGCTGTAGCAGCAACAAGAGCAGCTCCACTGGGAAGCTGCGCGTGCTACCCAGGGCCGGGACCATGGCCATCAGTGAACGCAAGATGGGTGCGGGTAGGACTGTGGCATGGGCTGCCCTGGATACGAGCAGATGAGGGTCAGCCCCATGTGGAGCACCATGGGGAGCAGATGCGGGCTAGATGAGGGCAGAAGGACCACACCTGTACCTACACCTGCACCGCACCACCCGGGTGAGCTCTGCTGCATGAACTCCCTATCCCGCCTCTCCCCTGTTGTCTCCTGGGACTTAGGATGTGGGCAGCCCACCCCCCAAATACACACTCACACACCTACCCCCATACACCCACCTTCATACCCCCCCAAATCCACCCCCCTCACACAAAATACAAGAGTAAGAATATTTTGAGCTATTATGCAATAGCCTCTATATATACTATTAAAAAAAAAAAGCCTGTCGCACCCCAGGCCCCCCAGCAGGACCCTGACCCGGACCCGCAGCACAGCCAGAGGTAGGTGGGGCCCATGGTGGGGGAGGGACCTAGTCAGCTACGGGGCAGCTGAGTGGAGCTGAAGAGAGTCACACCCCTCCTGGCTCCTATTTGGCCCAGGGAGCCATGCACCCAGTGCTACCTGGTGTGTGAGACAGGGGAAGGGGGGACACTTACCTGTCCTCTTCTTCTGTGTGGCAGGGACCCCCAGCCCTGAGAGCAGAGCGGCACCATCGGCGAGCCCTTCTGTGCATGCACACAGTTTAAAAAGGGCCCGCCAATGGCAAGGTCGCAGTTTAACCCCAGCTCCAGCAAAAGATGCACAGGCAGAAGCCTGCTGCACCTCCATTGAGCCCAGAAACCCCCAGGACCCCCCAGCAGGACCCCAACCGACCCCCAGTGCAGCTGGAGGTAGGTGGGACCTGCAGCGGAGGAGGGACCTAGCCAGCTGCAGGGCAGATGAGTGGAGCCAAGGAGGGTCACGCCCCCCCCCCCAGCTCCTACTTGGCCCAGCCCCCCAGGGAGTCATGCAACCAGAGCCTTGTGAACAGGACACTCAAACAGGCACACTTCTAGGCCCAGTGCATGAGTTAGCATGGGAGATCATGAAGAAGGGTGAGTGGGAGGGCCCAAGGCCCTGCCAGTGAGCCCCAAGGGAAGGTAGTCACAGCAGTAGTCAGACTACCATCGGTACAATGCGGATGGCCACACACCGCACCCTGAGGATCCCCGAGGAATCTGAGACCTCCCTCTCTGGCACCTCAGAGGCCTCCACCCAGACAGAAGCCATGGTTCTGGGCTCCACGCACATGGAGCCTCTGGCTCTCGGCTGTGGGGGCTGCCTGGCATGATTCCAGGCACATGGGACGAGGAGCATGGCCACCTCCCCTTGTGAGGTTTGCTCCACGTGGAGTCTCTGAGGCGCCAGATAGAGGAGCTCCAGGCAGCAGTCCAGAGACTGTGCGCCATCAGGGATGGTGAGCAGAAGATAGACTCCTACTGCCAGGCCCTTCACCCCATGGAGGCCAAGGGCAGACCAAGGTCACCTTCCAGGACAAGGGAGGACTTGAGGATCTCCAACACTGTCCAGTCAGGGGTTGGACCAAGGTGGTCAACGGCCCCAAGGCCTGTTGCACTAAGGTCGCCTCCCCTCTGGAGCTTCACAACAGGTATGAACCTCTTGCAGCCCCAGCAGCGACTGCAGAGCTGCCAGCTCCTGCAGGCAAGGGAGGATCACACACAGCTACCATCTCTGCTCTCCCTAAGGCCACACAGAGTGGTCGCTGTGGGAGACACCCTCTTGAGGGGGACTGAGGGAAAAATCTGCCACCCCAACCCCTTAGCCTGGGAGAAATACTGCCTCCCAGGAGCCCATATCCGGGACATAGCAGAGAGGATCTCAAAGCTCATCCGGCCCACCAGCCACTACCCTATGCCCCTTATCCATGTGAGCACGAATGACACGGCTCGGAGAAATCCTGGCCATGTCATGAGTGGCTACAGGGCTTTGGGAGCGGGGCTTAGGGGGTTAGGGGTGCAGGTGGTGTTTTTCTCGATCCTCCCAGTTTTGGGTCATGGGCTGAGGGAGAGGAAGACAGGTAGTCAACTGAAGACTGCAGTGCTGGTGTCATTGTGAAGGCTTTGGCTTCCATGGTCACATTCCGCTCTTTGGTGAGAGAGGCAGTGGTGTGCTGGGAAGAGATGGCCTCCACCTCACTTCACTGGGAGGAAGCTCTTAGCCAGAATGGCAGACCTGCTCAACTGGGCTTTAAACTAAGCCTACCAGGGGTGGGGGAACTACTGCCACAGTAAGCCCACTGGGCAACTTCTGCAAACCCAGCAGGCTAAGGCACACAGTGGAATCCACCCCTACCCCAGCCCTGGAACTATGTCCTCCTGGGAGTGCAGGGAAGACTAGGGCTTCAAACTGGGCACTTATGTACCTGCACACCAATGCCAGGAGCTTGGGGATCAAACAGAAGGAACTGGTCCTCCTGCTAAACAAGAATGACTACGATCTCATAGGGATAATGGAGACCTGGTGGGACTCCACTTATGACTGGGCCACAGGTATAGACGGCTATACCCTGTACAGGAGAGATCGTGCAGAAAAAAGGGGCGGGGGTGTCAGAATTCCATAGTGTATTTTGAGTCCATGAGTTTCTGTACCTACTACCTAGGAGGCTGATGAAGTGCAGTTCATAAGCCCATCTCTGAAAAGTGGTTTGTAAATCAAACAAGCACCTACAATTCAAACAGCCTGCCACCGGAGGTGGTTCAAGCGCCTACATTGAACACCTTCAAGAGCAAACTGGATGCTTATCTTGCTGGGATCCTATGACCCCAGCTGACTTCCTGCCCTTTGGGCAGGGGGCTGGACTCGATGATCTTCCAAGGTCCCTTCCAGCCCTAATGTCTATGAAATCTGACATCACTACCAGAAAGACAAACAAGGCTAGGGCAGAATACTTTAACTTACTTGGGCATTCCATTGCTGACCTCAGAGTGGCTGGGGGGCCTGCCGGGACAAAATTGGAGATATGGGCTGGGGCTATGGGAAAACCACTTTTCAGAGCTGGGCCTATGTAGTGCACTTTGTCAGCCTCCTAGGTACGGGAATTCATGGACTCAATATAGATTAGACAGTGGAATTCTGACACACTGCAACTTGCCGGACATCTGACTCCCCACGTACCTCTGCACTTTTACCTGCACTGATACATACCCATTCCCCTACCCCCACAGCCTGTCCCTCATTCCCTGATGCCTTCATTTTCATTTTCACTGACTGGCTTTCTTGCCTGCATGCAGTGCCAGGCAAGCCTTGGGCTTCTTTACTATTCCTTCCATCAAGGACCAGGAGACACACCAACTGTAGGTGCTTCCTCAGCCCGACAAAGGGTTTTTCAACGCAAAAGCTGGCATCCCAGGAAGCTAAGCTGAGCTCACCTGGAGCCTCACAACTTCACTGCAACCAGCAAGCCTCAGGCCTGTCAAAGATGTGACAGGTCTGGGCTTTCCCCAGCAAGGACTGTTTGTGTGTGCGTGCATTAGCTGGAGGTTTTGGTGCCTCCTACCCGCCTTAACCAGGGGATTGTTGGACATGGCATTTATGGGGCTGCTGCGCTGCCAGCAGTCCCTCCAGGCCTCCCTACCCTGGCAGGGTGCAGTTTTAGTGGTCATGCCCAGGACCTGGGGCCACCTCCTTCCCCATAGCCCCAGGCCACACCTCCAAATTC
>NW_005842110.1:1410948-1434581 GCF_000455745.1 Alligator sinensis
TTCAGCAGGGTCATGTTCTTCCCCTGCTGGCTGGTGATGCAGTGAGTACCCCCTCCAGCTGAAAGCGGGGCATTAACTTTTAAAAAATAAAATAAAAAGGGATATAGGTGCAGACGGAGTGAGGAGGGTGGCACTCAGTCTGTCTGCAGGTGGAGCTTGAGGAACCCTAGCAGTGGGAGGTTCACTTTCAAGAGCACCAGCTGCTCCACCAAACCAGGATCCAAGCAGGTGTGGTGTGGTGTCACAACATCCCCAGCAATGCTCAGCACCGTCTCACTTGGAACACTGGCTGGTGGACACGACAGGTGTTGCCAAGTAACTGTGACCAGATCCTGCCACATCTGGCTGCAGCTTGCCCAGTAGGCCAAGGGGTCGCAGTCCAGGGGCTCCACATCCTTGGTGAGATAGGGAGCCACTGGTGGATCCCCCCTCTTCCACATCCCCTTGACTCTGCCCTTCTGCCTCCCTGACTTTGCTGACCACCACCTGCGTCCAGTGATCGAGGGTTTTGGTGCTGCCAGTGCACATGTTCCCCTTCATCCTCGGGTTGCACATGCCCGCCAGCATGTGAACCATATTGGACTGCAAGGGATCCAGCCGTCTCCTGATGCCCTCCTTCAGCTGCCTCACCAGTGCCTGCATGTCTGGCGACAGCGGCCTGCCCAGCCAGGAACACTGATCCTCTGGAACTTCTCCATTTGGTTCTCCAGTTCCCTCACTGTGGGGATCACCTGGCTAAGGAGGGCATCACCAGAGTTGAGGGTCTTGGTGGCCTCGAGGAAGGGCTTGAGATCAAGATCTGAGAGATGGTACCCCACTCAACTCTGTTCAGGGGGGTGCTGATCCCTATCTCCCCAAGGAAGGCCATCTCATGGATGGCCTTCTGTTGCTCCACCAGCCTTTTGAGCATCAGGTATATGGAGTTCCACTGAGTCTCCACATCCTGCATGATTTTGTGCTGCAGGATGCTGAGCTCTGCCTGTTTCTCCTGCAGCATCTTGCCCCCCTTGATGCTGCAGTGGAAGTAGCCCACCACCTTCCTGCATTTTGAAATCAGCTGGCTCATAGTGGTAGTGACACCATCACAGACAGCCCTGTCCCCCTCCAAGGCGTCCCTGACTATGAGGTGCAGCCTGTGTGCCTCACAGTGGATGCCAACAAAGTTGGCATCACAGACAGCCTTGACCATATTGGCCCCATTGTTGGTGAACATGAACCCGCAGGTGAGCTCAGCCTGCCCAACAAGCCACCCCTATACCATGCGGTTCATAGCCACAATGATCTCCCTTGCCATGTCGGACCCATCCAGCACCTCGGCTTGGAGCAAAGCCCACCAATGGCCTGACTAATTAAACCAGCGCCCTGTGAGGGAGAGGTAGGTGTGATCTCCACCCCGGCTGATCCACATGTTGGAGGTAAGTACAAGGCTACCGGTGGCCCTGCCTTGCGCAGCTCCTCCCTCAAGTACTCCCTGCATGCCTCGTACAGGGAGGGCACCCCTGTCTGCTAAAGGTGGTGCATGTGGGCACTTGATAAGATTGGGCCAAGAGCACCATGAGCCACCTGAACCCTGGCCGCTCAACTAGGGAGAAGGGATGGCTATCCAAAGCAAGCATCTCCCCAATAGTCTGTGTGATCTCTCACACCTTGGAAATGTGCCCCGCTCTGTCTGCAGCTTTCCATCACTATTCCAGGGTGGCCTGCCTCTGCTTTGGGGGGATGGGGGCTTTGGAGTGAGTGGGGGACTTCCCTTTGGGCACACACACACACTGGTGCCAGGCTGAGCAGGAAGAAGGGCAAGGGGGTGCTGCCTCCTGAGATGCAGCAGCATTGCCGTGGTGGTGAAGTGTTTCACTTCCTTGCCTCGGCTTTTCTACCTTTGCCAGTGCTGGCAGATAGCAAACCTGGGATCATCTGCCAGCTCAAAATGCTCCCACATTATGCTACTCACCCGCTTCTGGGTTGAGGGTGAGGATCCTGCCTTAATTCCCCTCCTCAGTAAGCTGAGGCAAAACAGTAGGAGGAGCTGCCTCACCTAAGCCACTTGCCTGAGCCTCCACACCCTCAAGCTCCTCTGCGGTGCTGCTTTCCAGAGAAGAATACCTGGGTCTAGCGGAACTTTGAAGGGTGTGGAGCACAAACTCAGATTCTCCCTCAGTCCCCAGAATTTTGTTAGCTAGGGCACTCAGGTCTCCTGGCTCCATATCCAGCTCCTCCTCTAGCAGTGGGAAGCTCACGCTAGATGACATTGGGGTGGAGGAGACCGTGATTCTGCTGCTGGTGCCTATTTCTAGTTAGGGGAGGTGGTGCAGGTGCAGGGACATCAGGTATAGGCACTGCTTCCACCTCCTTGCTTTCACTGGCAGCAGAAGCCTCATGGCTGCTTGGAAAGAGGATGTGTCTATGTTGGGGGGCTTGCAGCTGTAGCTCTCCTCCTACCCCCTCTCCTGCCCCTGCCAGAAGAACTGGCACCTGCCTTTCCAACATGCTTCATATTAATCTTTCCTGTGCTGCAAAAGGTGTGAGAGACTCCTTTTGTATTGTGTGTTTTATTTCCTCTGTGTTGCATGCACTGGACTCTTCTTTGATTGATTAGGTTTGATTGAGTAATGATTATCAAAAACTATGTAAAAATATGTGCTGTCTTTTTCTGTGCTGTGATGTATCTATTTACTATGAATTATGAATGGGAAGTGTGACTCCTTTTGTGTTGTGTGTTTTCTTTCCTTTGTGTTGCATGCACTGGATTCTGCTTTGATTATTAATAACTATATATGGTGTCTTCTGTGATGTGCTATTAATGTGAATGTGTGACTACTACTTCTTGTTCTTCTTTTGTGTAGTGTACCTAAAATAATATATCTCCTTCTTCTTCTTCTTCTTCTGGGACTCTGAGTTCTGTGTTGCGTGTATTTTAATCTCAATCTGAATCTCTGACTTGTGTGTTGTCTTTAGTCTGTATGTAAACTAACTATAATAATATTGAGAACTAATAACTATATATAATCTGATTCTAAATCTCTTCTTCTATGAATATCTGACTTCTATGATGTGTGAGTGTGTGTAATGTGTGCTTCCCTGCACAGTGATGGATCACACTGCCAGGGAAAACACTGAACTTTCTTTTTTTAAAGTATTGCAAAAAAAAAAAAGAGAACAAATATAAATTGAAAGAAATGAATTGGTTAAGTAGTAAAGTAGAGAGATGTTAAGCTAAGCTAAACTAAGCTAAGCTATATCCTATCCAATCCTTTCTAACAGCAAAAAGTAGCAGGCCACTGACTAGGAAGCCAGGCCAGTAGTCACAGTACCTTTGAGATGCTGTTGCTCAGGCAGAAACAGCTCAGGAAAGGGACAGAAAAGCCTGCACACAGAGGCTTTTATGCTGTTTCTATGTCCCTCCCCCTAGACGCTGTGATTGGAATGGCAGTCAGGGAGAAATCACAGTCACTGGCCAGCTAGAAATGTCAGTCCTTCCCCCCTGCTCCCCTTCCCTCTTCTAAGTTTCTGTTTCCCCATAAAGACCACCTTCCGAATCGCCAAATCTCTTCCGAATCTTTTCCAAATCAATTTGGAGGCTCCGAATTGATTCAGAAAATTTTAAGTTTCTACCGATTTGATTCGGATTTGGAGATTTGGCCTCCAAAATTGGGCCAAATCTTCTCCGAATCGAATCGCGAACCGAAGCTTCACACAGCCGTACTCATCAAAACTCGTTAAATGACCCAGCCAAAATAATTGCCCATTCCTAGGCTAGTCACACACTGGAAATGTCATTTCATTTTCAAATAGGTCATCTTACCTGTAGATATCCCGGGCCATTCCAAAATCACCAATTTTGGCGACTCGATCTGCCCCAGTGCAGGTCAGCAGGCAGTTCCTTGCAGCTATGTCCCTTAAAAGAGAAATGACATTCTAAAGTCTGAAATAGCTAGAGAAATATGTAGTTACAAATACAAGGAATATTGGCTTGGAACCTGCGAGCCCTTATACATTAATAATCCTTACTCAGGAAAGCTGACCATGCTGAAGTTAACGCTTAGCAGACTTAGGCCCTCTTTACTGAGCAACAGAACGCTAACTTTATCACTATAAGTTTTATTAAAGGTAATTAACGCCCTGCATTTAAAATGAGTTTTTTACCCTCATATCTCCAGGCGTTTTCCAGTACCATCTTCATTCTATAACTGGAAAGATATGCCACTAGTTTAGGGCCACCCAATGAGTCATTATCAGAATCAGAACAGATTCTGCATTAGTCATGGGATTATACTGTCCTTCTTCGGGCTTTTTAAAAAAAGAAATATCTGTGACTAGTTCAATTTCTCCATTGCTTTCCATGGGGCACCATTTAATGAGAAATGCCATTTGCTTGGAAATTCCCAAGGCACCTGGTTGATCTGTTGACCTGGAGCTGGCAAATTGCTACTCCCCATTAAGGCTAACTCCTAGGCTGTACCAGAAGTAACTATTTGAAGGCCAGAGCCCTTTGCTTGGGACAAAGGAAAGTGATGAATGCATGAGACAGGCTGGAGTGCTTAGTATTTGTTTTAAAGTACAGTTGTGCTCTGACTTGTTAAAAAGCCTGGCACTGTGGGGGTTCTGTGCTTATTGTGTCTTGTTGGTTGCCAGAAAAATGTGCTTACTATACAGCTAACATATTTCTTCCCACTGCTAGTCTTGGAAACTTCCCCTAAGTCAGGCGTCAAGCTGGGTATTCTGGCTTTTTTTTTCACCACCAGTAGCAGCTCCACGATGACAAATGATGCCTTCAGTGACTTCAGTGGGTTTTGATAGGTATAACTTATCAGAGCTTAGTAAACAATCCCTCTATTGATAGTCTACGTGTACAAAGGAATAGGATCCAATGTGCTCTCTTTTAGCTGTGCTGGCTCTGAATTGATCAGAGCAGTTAAAGCTTATTTGAGTCACTAAAAGTCACCCTGATTACAGAACACGGAGCAGACCTGCTGAGTAAGATTTACTGTTTTTATACAGTCATTTCTGAGAACAGAAGTACACTTTAGGGCAAGTTCTCTTTAATGCTAGAAAATGTGATAAAACGTATAGTTATTTTTCAAATTACACAAATAATAAATTAACACTATCCCAATAAATGAAATGATGTACCTAAAAGCGCACAGAAAACAACTAAAAGGGAAAATTCTGTCTTGGTAGCCCATTTTCATTCGAAGACCATCTACATTACACTGTCTTCATAATGGGGGTAAGCAGAGTAGGGAGGATCCAGTTACATGGCCACTGGAGAGAGGCCAGGTCTGGAGACTACTTCTCTGGGAATCACTCCTCAGAGTGACAGCTTCCAGCTGAAACTCCCTAACTACGTATCTATATAAAATTGCTGTTCCACCCAGACTGTGTGTAGCACAAGCTGGGCATGAAATTTAGGACTTTCCCTGTTTTCTTATAAACTGTTTAACAAGAGAGACAAAAAAAAAATCCCTGGATGCGAGGGCATGGACACTTTAGATAGTCCAAGAATAAACAATTCACAACACAGAATTTTCTCTCTTATTCCCCCCCACCAGCTCTGGCAGTCTTCATGATTGGATGTAATGAGCTGTCAATCACACTTAAGGGAGGAATGACTTTAGGCATGTGGAACTGAAAAGGAGCTTAAGGATAACCGATTTTGTAACTGCCTTCTACCAAATGCTACTTCAGCTGGTTGAGGATGTTGATTTTATAATGCTAGAGAAAGTGTGGCTGGAAAAGTAGGCTCACGGAGCTCCTCAATAACACAGTGGGATCTCTCTGCCAATAAAATCATCACTCTTTTTTACACTGTTCATGGTAATGAGTGAAATCATTCCTGAGGTTTTAGATGCCTCTGTTCTAGACAGATTCGTCCTTTTGCATAGCTCTGTTCACATTCATCGACACATCTCTACTTCCTTCAAGCAACAATCCCACTTCCTATTATGGAGAAAATTATATTGACCTTGGGGCCTGGTTAGTTCTCAGAAATGCTATGTTTGATTGATAGAACATGTGCCTGAGGTTTCACTCCAAGCATAATAAGCTCTGAAACCCTTTTAGATAAGAAGGCATTGAACAGACAAGATACTTTTAGTGGAAAGAGGAAAAGACCTTCCAATTAGGAAGCTGAAAGGCAGTTATATTAGGCCTCACAGCTACTACATGTAGATCAAGAGTAGGACAGGAATCAGCATATGCCAGAAGACTGACAAGAGTGATGGTCCTGAAGGATCTGTGAGGCAAAAGTATTGAGGGACTCTTCTTGTAGTTCAGTATATTGTACTTGCTGATCCTGAGCTCCATGGGCAGTAACACTAGAAAGTCTGCTTCACTCAACCTTGTTCTGATGCGTGTCTGTTGCCACACCAATGTCCAACCCTTGTATGACACTTAAGCAACATTTTTTAATTTCCTCTGAGAATGCTCTTGGAGGGAATGACCAAATTTCCTTCCTCTGAGTTTTTTAGCTGTAAGTGCTTGACCAGGTTCCTGTTGCACTGTTTTGTGGCTGTGCACTAGGAGGCTGACAGGAGTTCCAGTTGCAACAAAATCGAGACTTGTAGGTTAATGAGAAAGTTACAATGGCCTGCTCTTTCATACCATTCTTTACTATCTTTCATTTCAGTGACTGAGGGAAGGCCAAAATGAAGTCCTTTAGTTCACTTCTGAGGCTAAGGGATCAATCCCTTGTCTTTTGAGTGTCTATTGCTCACAAAGCACACCTCTTCACTCAGACATATTTACTAAGTCTTTTAAAATCCTATAAAAGCTCCACTTTGCTGCTCATGCCCTTAGAGACAGAGAATTCTGGGGAGTTCTCCTTCCCATGGCCATGCTCAGAGCAAAGATCTGATTTACCTCCAGACCCCATGGAAACAGGGAATACCCCACTACAAAAACTACCTGGCAAAGAAGAGACTGAGAAACTGCAGTTTATAACAAGGCTGTGGAATTCCTCAGTCTCTCCTTTGTCACATGTTGTGAATGATACTGAGTAAGAGTTACTTCACTAACTGTGCCAGTCCAGGATGAGCTGTAGGAAGGAGCTGTGACTCAGAACACCCCTCTGCGTCTCAGATCTTCAGGAGCTCCTGCTTTGCACAAGAGACTGAATATGCTGGGTTGCCCCATTTCCAGACCCTTCAGTCACGTGACTCTATTGGTTGCCATGAGGAAGATTTGTGGCTCCACCTTCGCTCTGCCTCTCTCTTGCTCATCTGTTCACTATTTAGTAGGGCTATGCAGAATTTCATTTGCTGTTTTGTTTCAACGCTGTTTCAACTCGTTTTGAGCTCAAAACAGCAAAATCAAAATGAAACAAAGGGCTTCAAAACAGTCTCAAAATGAAATGAGGGCAGAAGCTGAAGCTGGGCTTGCCTGCAGGCAAACAGAAAGTAAGGAGAGGGAGGGGGAAGGCAGGGGGAAGAAGGACACAGTGAGGGCGCACCTTAGCACACATGCTGGAGAAGAAGCTCCTGGAGGAGAGGAAAGAAAGGCTCTGTCACACTTTGGCTGCCTGAGATGCTGCTGGTGCTACTCCTCACTAAGTTATACCTGTTGTCATTTAAAGCGGTGGACCAGACTGAGGTTGTAGGGGAGGAGGAGACCTCATTGCGGCACACTATGGTGTCATGTAGAGGCCCCAGCACCGGTGAGGGTGCACCTTAACACACACACAAAGTCACACATCATGAATTTTGCTTGTCAGCAGCTTGAGGTGCAATTTCCCAGAAACCCCTCCACCTATCTCCTTGAAAGCTGGCAGGATTCATGGTCTCAGCAGGGGCTACCATCCCTGCAGTTTTCACACTGCTGTGACTTCTCACTAACAAGTGACATGAGTTTTGCTTTCAAGACTTTGAGGTGCAGTGTCCCAGAAACCCCTGCACCTATCTCCTTGAAACTTGGCAGACTTCATGCCCTCACAAGGGGCTACCATCCCTGCAAGTGTCATCCAAATAAGGCAAGAAATGACAGTTATAGGCAGGGTTGTGCTTTTCCATTATAGCCTATGGGCGAAACATCAAAGCAGCGTTGAAACAGTTTTGACGAAACAAAACGGAACAGTGCTTTCGAAATGAAACGATACTCGAAATGAAACACTGTCCTGTCAAAATGGCAAAATGGAAGTTGAAACGAAACAGTGCTGTGTTTCGCACAGCCCTACTATTTAGCCCCTGCTCTATGTAGGACCTGCCCAGATGAGCCCAGGGATAGGCCTGGGCTTCTACAATTCTCCCCATAGGCCACACAGAGCCAGGTCACTATGTTGCTCTGTCAGTATGTAGCAGGATGGCCATTCTCAAGTTCTCAATGTCCTTTTAAATGTATGCATAAGTAAAAATTTGATTTAGAAATATTCACAGTGAGAAGAAGCTATAGATGTAATTTTTGTGAACGATGATAAATAATGATTTACAGCACCCTTCATTAAAGGATCTTAGAGTACTCTGTTTTTGTTATAATTCATATTATCCTTTGTTATATTTTGTTCACTGGGAAGGACACTGAAAACCAGGGAAGTGAAGTGACTTAACTGAGGCCATATGCTGAGTCAGCAGAAGAACTAGTAAAGTCTTGCTCTTTGCTCAGATCACAAGATCACACTCCCTCCTATAACACTGAGCAGAAGAAAGCACAAAGCATAATAATCACACAGCTCTCTGCTTGATCACTGTCTGCCTCACTTCTTCCATTTCCTCCAATCTCTCCCCACCCTTGCCTGTCTCTGCCTATTTGCTCGATGGAAAAGGCATATGTGCATGCATGTGGGTGAATACTCTGTTCTGCCTATCTCTGCAGAGCCTGCCTTGTCTACCTGCACAACTTCAAGCTGCACACATGGTAAATCAGAGCCTACTCCACCCTCTGGGGTGTGGTTCCTCAGTTCCTTCTACTGATTTGAGCTGGGTCCAGAGTACACTTTTAAACTCTGAAGGCAACAGGAGAAACTAGTCCTGTGCCATGAACTGAATCTACCTCTTAGCCAGAAGCATGAGATTCTGTCAGCCAACTGGGAATTTTTAAGGGCTATTCATATAAACCTAAACACATTATAAAATGGGGATAAATAGTGTTATCCTGATTATAAAGACACAGAGGCACCTGCCTTAAATCACACAGCAGGTCAGTAATAGCGCAAGAATGGAAACCCATTTTCTAACTCCCTCCCTCTTCACTGCTTTAATCTTGGGCCATGCTGTCTGTATCCCCTTACTCTCCAAATATCCCTGCCCTCTCCTTCCCTAGCCAATGGGGCTATTCTGTGCTGATACTTCTATAAAAACAACCAATAAATCAATACAGTCAAGTCAGGTAAGAAAGAAGTTATTGCTGTTGTCTTGCAGTTTTGTGTAGAGCAACACTGCCATCTTGTGAGCCATAGGGAGCATCTCCTCAAGTGTATATAAAATAAAAGTGCCCAGCACTGAGCTACCCTGATGGACAAACTCACAGCCAAGGGAGAAACTTTAAAAGTATACAGGACAGCAGGAAGCCCATTGATAATTGATGGCATTTAGGTACCGAACTACTATTTTTGCCTTGGAAAATCTCTTCCCATCATGTTGCGCTTTATCATTCTTTACACAGCAGCTGAGTTCACACCTTTTCTTGAAAGTATAAAAGGGCTATCATATTTTCTGTTGAAGTGTAGTCACTAGGTCTGCTACATTCAGGGATTACAGTGTCTTTCCAGAATTATACTGTCATTAGGGTATTATGCTCTTGATTGACAGCTTCCATAGGCAGTTGCCTGTTAAAGACACGACAGTAGTATATCTTAATTGTCTCCCATGATTGCTTTAAAGTAAAAATTGCTTGCTTTTGACTTCCATGATATGCTCTATATTCAGACCATTTTTATCAGACTATTTTTCAGACTATATTCAGACCATTTTTGAAAGAATATGGGACCCAGTTCAACCTAGCTATGGTTTTGTCTCAAAAAATATACCATCTCAGAATTCTAAGCCATTTAGGTCCCTGCATGTTTTTAATGTGACACTTGTTGAAATCCTCTGGTTTCAACTGAGTTTAAGGATTTTGAGACTTCAAGTCTGTGTTGGAGATGGTAAAACGCCATGGATCCAAATTGAAGAATGTGTCTGGGTTATTCCTTGTAAAAATAAACTGTGGAACTTGGAACAAGCTTAACTAAGTCCCTGAAACCTTTGCACAAGAACAGGCTGCCTCTTCTCACCTGTGGATGAAGTGATTCTCTTCCAGGTATCTGCAACCACAGGCAATGTCTCTGGCAATGTTCAACAGGTCTTGCATTGTCAAAGTGGGTGGCTGGTTCTGAAGAAGATAAGACATTTCATATTGGGTCAGAATATAGGTTCAGCCAGCCAATTATTCTGCGGTATATAGAGGATCTTAAGGGAAAAAAATATTTATGAAGAGCCTATTCACACTGATCTTCCCTTAGAGCTTACATCTTTTAGAGACCTAGAAAATTCCAATTTGGAGCTTGTACCTATAAGTATACTGATTAATACCCACAAATGGACTTATCCTCCATGAATTTGTGCAATCTTCTTTTGAACCTGTTTAAATTGTCAGACTCTACACCTTGTGGCAGTAAATTCCACAAGCTAATTACACGTTGTTTGCAAAAGAACACCCTGTTTTTGTTTTAAAATCACTTTCCTATAATTTCTTTATGTCCCCTAACTCTGATAGTGTGAGAGATAGTAAACAGTAAATCCCTGTTTACTTTCTCCACCCAAGTTATTGTTTTATAGGGCTTTATCATCCTTCAGTTATTTTATCTCTAAGCTGAAAAGAAGCCTCTCAATGCCTCCAGTCATCAAAGAAGAGAGGAACAGACATAGATGGGAAGAAAAGAAAGGCCGGATGGGATGAGAAATAATTGGGGAGAGAAGGAAGGGAGGGTGAGAGACACACAGGGAAGCAGTGAAAGAAGGAAGTGTTGGCAGGAGCAAAGGGCCAAAGATGTGTCAAAGAAAAGAGCAAGAAAAAGACTGTGCTTCTACTTAAAATATATAGCTCTCCAGACAGGTGGAGTGAATCTGTTGAATCCTACCAACTGTGAATGAGTGCTCCATGCATGTTTTTACACTTTTACACTTTAGAGCACTTTTTACAGCACTATAAAGTTACAATGATCTTAAACAAGACAGCAATGCAGTGCTTGGTGGGGGGTAAGGGGCCTCTGAGCCCCTGCACTTTCCAGGCTAGGAGGAAGAGGGTACTTCGCAGGCTTCTGGGGCTTCTCCACTGGTCAGAAATTTGATCAGCATACAGAAGTTATTTAAAGCACTGTAGGTTGCTAAAGTGCTATAAAATACAGCTTTTCAAATGTAATACCTCATTTACAAGTTCTGTACCCATTTTAAAGTGCTGTAAAGCTGTGCACTTCTGTTAAGTCATGGCAATAATGCACTTTAAATGGCAAAAAAGCAACTTCTGTACACACCCCTAGTGACTGTTAGTGAGTGGCCCACCCTGGATACAGTAGCAAAAGCTTCTACCAGCAGGGTTGAACAAGAACAGCTCTTCAATGGTGGCAAGCTGTATGAAAATAAACATCAAAAGATTGCTTGAAAGCACTGGGAAATGACTAGAGGCCTTCCAAAGAATGAGTTTGGGGCTATAAGGGGGTCACACAGCAAAAAAATAAGAGAGCTTTTTTTAAAAAAACATGTCATCCTATATTTTGAAGGAACTGAGAGAGAGAGAGAGAGAGAGAGAGAGTGAGTTCTGAGTGAATGAACTTCTATATGCCAGCGCCACAGGCTGATAAACTTATGCATTCTTTAAGTTAAGGAAGAGTTGAGATTCAGGTATAACACAACAAAATGAATTCTTTATTTAAGACGCTGGACACACAGACTATAGCTCTCTCGGGTTTTCTGGTTCAGATTGATGGGCACTGCTTCTGTTGCAATAACCACGCATGTTCCATTTAAGCAATCATGTAATGATTTGCTGAATAAGTTATTGTCACAAAGCAGATGCTAGCCCAACACACACAAAAGCTGTGCTTTTTCTCAGCAAGTCCTACTTATTCTCTTGCAATCATTTCTGGGGAAAATTCCTTGGTGTGTCTTCAAAGAAGTTGTTATGATAAGTGCTTGGGGGAAGGGAGGAGAAAATTACAAGCACCAAGCTCAGTGAAATTCCTGGAGATGTCAAGTAAAATCTCTCTCATTAATTTTATTGTGCTTCAGGATGCTGCTATCTTGGTCATTTCATAGCCTCAAACCACATAATTTGTACTTCAGCTGTTCGGGGTTGTTTTTACCAGTGAAGTGAGTCATTTCATGATTGTGCAGAGCTCTTGGATGTTTGCCACTGAAAGTTAGAGTTATAAACAAGTAGCTTATTGAGGTGAAACAGAAATTGAGCAAGTAAGGTATAGGCAGGAAGAGACCTCTGGCTACATTGTTCTATCCTGTTCTGGAAGTCCCTCTGTTAGTAGGCTAATGGAGTTTCATTTTTACTGTGGCCATAGACACTTACGATGAGATACATTAACAGTGACTGAAGCTGCTTGATGTTGCAGAAAGAGCACTCAAGAACATTTCTTTGTTCTCTATGGGGCTGTTTAGTTTGACTAAATTCATGGCCTTTTTAGTCACTATCAGCTAACATTGTTTCTAACAGGTTCGTGTTCACACTCATGTTTGGGAATGCCTGTTCTTCACATCAATATTATTTTTTGGGTGCAAACAACAGTACTTATTCACCCCAGTTTTTTGTCATTATTAGTTATGCTTTCTGTTTTGCACGTTCACAAAAGTTGTATGACTTTATGACAGTGAAACAGTTAATGCTGTGTGACCCTCTTAGCGCAGACATGTATATTGGTATACATGTACTTCACATAGTGCAGTTTATTCAGTAAAAGAGGAGGAACAGTAAGGCACCTTTATACTAATATAGTTTTCACAGTATGGTCATCTCATCAAAAATTCGCAGTCCTAATTTAAATCGTTATAACAGTACAAAAATATGCACAGACCAGGACTCCTCTCCTTCAGTCAGCAATTTGGGAACAGAAACAATATATGATTTAGGTAACTAGGACAAACCATAGCAAACAACTGAAATCCACCAGTACATTGAAAACTGCCCATTCAAACTATTCACTGAAGACTGGCTAGTAATAAATATATTTGCAGAAATCAGGACTGGTTCTTGAACAATTCCCAAAAAGAAAGAACAAATTATATTTGATAATTTAGTTGCAACAGTTATTTAAATCAGTAATACTGGTACCTAGAGGCCCAGATCTCCTGCTGATGTCAACTGACACAGCTCCATCAAAGTCAACAGAATATACTGACTGACACCAGCTGATAATCCAATATAACATTTTCTCATTAATAAGCATCACTGTAATTTTAGCTTTACACATGCCACAGCAGTTATTATGTAAACCAGGAAGCTGACATGAAAAATAATATATTCTCCTATGTGTTGGAGTAATGTTGTACTCATGATGATCCAGGAAATATGGGAGAGGCAAGACTTTTTGTGGGTGATATCTTTTACTGGACCAGCTGCATGGTTGGGATTGACTTAGACAAATGCAATTCATCCTTCTCAAAGTGATCTGAAGTAGGAGGCATTGCATTCAGGAATGTCTATGTCTAAGTCTAGCTCAATCACACAACTGCTCCAATAAAGAATATCACCCACAGAAGTCTTTCCCTCTTGCACATTTTCCTATGCTGTTTTCCAGATGTCCCACATAGAGACCAGTGGAGTTGAAAAGAACAAATTCTCCACTCAATTTCTCCTTCATCATTAGTAAAATGGATCCCTTGGAATATGTGGTAAGAATCATTTAGCTCAGTTTCTTAAAGTTGAGAAACCAGTCACACTTATTCTCAGCCATGTGTGCTCCAATACCCTTATCTTTAGTAAAACGCCCCAGTAAAAACAGGCATAAACAGGAAAGCGAGGATGGCTAACCACACGTGGTCGATTCTGCCGAAGGAAGCTCTTCATGTCTCCACCAGCCATGAGCTCCAGCAGAATGAAGCGAGGCAATGTCTGCAGGCTCACACCAATGCACCGCACTATGTTTTGGTGATTGAACTTACTGCAAACAAGCAACAAAGAAAGGAGAAGACAATACTGGAGATGACCTAAAATCTTTTACATAGTTCCCTTTCCTAAACTTTAAGGATTTAGACTAAGTAGACTCTGGATCCAAAACACCCTTCCAGAACAAGTCCCAACTTCAGCTGAATCAAAGGCCAGGACATTGGTTGTCTGTAATCACAAGAAATCCAAAGAGATTCAGTATAGATTTGCCCATTCCAAATTTCTTCAGAAACTGGGAAAAGATAACAAAAACTACCAAATTCAGCAGGCCCTTTCCTCCATGCACATCTACTATAGTTCCTTTATGTTGGTCCGGGATAGTACAGAGACAAAGATTTTTTGTGATATCTTTTATTGGATCCACTTCCTGAGGAAGGGGCACTTGGGGCGTTTATACGTGTGCTCTGGGAGTGTGTGTGGGGTGGTGGGGGGCAGGTGCTTGATTAAAGCAGCCTGGAGCATCGCGTGTATCAGCGTCCCCTCATTGAACGAGCTGTAGACAAAGTGCCCCTGCCACCATTTTTAAGTGCAGGGATGCTGATAAATGAGATGCTGGAGGCTGCTGGAGCGCAGTAATTACCATGGTCCAGCAGACTCAATTAATTGAGCACTGTAATTACTGTAATTGGTGCCCAAAAGCTTGTCTAACAGCTCTCCCAACAATGCAGTTGGTCCTGTAAAAGGTGTCACCTTGCCTTTTGTATGTTTTTGCCTCCTTAGGAGGTGGGCTGAAGGCATCAACACCTTTTAAAATAGTCTGCTAATCAGGAGCCAGTACAAAATGTTGTCTTGGGTCCATCCAGATGATGTTTGCAATGCTTTGGCAAAAAGCATTTCTCTCCAGAAAAGTTCCTGTTTTCCATGAAAGAGGTGTGAGGAGGTCTTCCAGATACTCTGTCTGGTGGGGTTGATTTAAATGCTATAACCTCCAGATCTGATATATCTAAAATACATGGAATTATGGTCATGACTCAGTCTTCCATCCTTCCTAGACAGACAAATTATATACCTCAGAGTTCACTGTTAGAGGAGCTTTCAGATCAGACTTTCCAAATGACTATCCAGTCTGCTCTCCAGAGAGATCATAGGCCAGATTTCTCCTGAGAGAACTGACCTTCATTGAGAGTGGGAAGGAGCTTCCCCACAGCTCCTGGACCTCCCTCGTAAACTCAGTGCATCACCTGGTAAGAGTTCCCTGACTCTTGAGTCCAATGCAAAGGACAGGCAGAGACCTGAACCTTTGGGCTGGCTAATGCTGCAGAAGCCATTAGCAGAGAGCAGTTCCTGTAGTAAAGGGAGCATGGGGGCTGTACCCTTGGTTGGCTGCTACATGAAGGACACAACAGGGGATCTGTGCACTTCCTCTCTTTGGGCAGCTAGTTAGGAGTCAACTCAATCTGTCCCTAAAGTTCCCGTAGCATTTTTCACTTCAGTAGGAGTCTGTCCTTAAATCTGTGGCTGAAAAACCCTTCTCTAGCATGTTGTGTATTATTGACCTGCTGCTCTAGACTGCAGCAGTGACTGAAATTCAGAAGTGCTGCACAGCTATATGGCCAAAGCTCCAGCTCTTTTATTACACATACTGTATTCCATCTAATCAATGGGAGTTTGCTTGAATAAGACTATGGGAACTTACTCCTACATGGAAAAGTGCAGTGGGATTCTTCCTGTTGTGGTGGGATTGGAGTATGTGTGTAGCTATGATGATCCAGGAAAGAGTTGATCCAATAAAAATGGCATAAAAAGCCCCTTGCCTCTGGGATTCTTTGACAGGAAAAATACTATATATGTAACACATTGTTAAATGAATTTAGAGAAGTTATTACTGTATGACCATTGGAGAAGTGACTTTAGGCTTTGTTACCATGACCACAAGGAAGTGGACAACTGCCCATCAGAAATTGGACTGAGACCAGGGGGGCCCTGGTGGCTGCCTATAAGTACACAAGGGGCATTCATCAGGATCTGGGAGAACATCTGTTCACTAGAGTGCCCCAAGGAAAAACAAGGACCAATGGTCATAAACTCCTACAGGACCGTTTTAGGCTGGACACAAGAAAAATTGTCTTTACTGTCCGAACCCTCAAGACCTGGAGTAGACTCCCTCCAGATGTGGTGCAGGCACCTACTCTAGACTCATTCAAGAAACGCTTGGATGCTTATCTTGCTGGGGTCCTTTGACCCTAGCTGACTTCCTGCCCCTGGGGCAGGGGGCTGGACTTGATGATCTTCGAGGTCCCTTCCAGCCCTAACATCTATGAAATCTATGAAACTCATAGACAACTGAACCACCATTGAACATAGTGACTTGCAGCTATTATCAGTCAGGGCTAGATCTGAACCAGTGAGCTAATTACTGATGAATGTTTCCACAGCCAACCAATTAATGTTATAACTATATACACTGATTTACATGCTTCTGGTGACACTAAAACATTGAAATGTACCTTATTATCAGTGCCTCCATCAGGAAATCCATCTCATCCTGCTCAGAGCAGACTTCTGGCAACGTCTGTTGAATGGAAAGAAGGGAGAGATCCCCCCCAAAAGCAAAGGATAATTAAAGAAGGCACAGAAAAGTCAGCAAGACAATCAGTGAGTCACTGGACTCTACATTTTTACCCCACTGACAGAGAAAGAAAAAAAAGAGATTAATGAACTATGTGGAGAACATTCTGGGATACATTCTGGTATGTAGGACTTTTATGGCCAAAGCAAAATATACATGATTCTATTTGAGAACTGTAGTTACTGGGAAATTACCATGTGTAATAACAGCATATGTTGACAGATGCAAGCTACAGGTGCAAGCCTGTACTGTAGCATGGTGGCCACTGCACGGGATGGTGTGGCCACTGCAGGTGTGAGGACTGCATGTTTGCTCCTACTTGCATAGGGACTGAAAGAGATAAGGTTTTTGTTGCTGACTGCAGTCTAGTTAACATGATTTTTGCCATTTATAATGTGGGTTGTGGTGGATGGGGCTGTTTTCTGCTAATTGAAATAAGTGGCTGTCTCATAGATGATCCCACTGGCAATCTATTAAATTGGTAGAAGATTTACAAAAGGAATATATTAAATGCACTCCTTCAAAAGTTCTATAACCTCCACCTACTCTTTCTGTCAAACCCAAATGCTCTGACAGTATGGGCTGATGATACAGTCCGAACATGATGCAAAGGAACCCAGCCTTCAGGCAACTGCATTGCTGGGTCTAGGAAATCATCTGTGTGCATTTAGGCTTTATGATCTTAAACAATATTCCCTCTCTCATAATGTGCCCTATGGATATTACATTGGTTTCCAGAGGGAAGTACGGCAGAATCGTGGTAGAATTCAGTAGTTTCACTTTGCAGGGGATTATGCAAATATCCAGGTAGATTTATAGCCAAGATTTACAGCCAAGGCAAAATTATGGGAACTACAAAACTTTAAACATGATGTGAGCAGTATGTTTAAGTAACACTGTATTACAGACATGTTGTATCTATGGTCATTATAACAATATACTTTGAATTAGAACCTTAATATGATAACACAGGCATCAGTCCCTGCTCAACCTCACTCTGGATTATTAAAACAATGAATAGTATTTGAATCTACTTCTGTCTGCCAGTTGTTTTGGTGTTTCACTCTATTTGG
Organism: Alligator sinensis; assembly: GCF_000455745.1. Classification (NCBI taxonomy): domain Eukaryota; kingdom Metazoa; phylum Chordata; order Crocodylia; family Alligatoridae; genus Alligator; species Alligator sinensis. Next base: position 1,428,670 of record NW_005842110.1, read on the forward strand.
AGACCAAAACTACACTAGGCAGTTCCATTTGCACTAATTAGGTTCATTTCTGGGTCCTCAGACTCACCCACTCACTCAAGTTTCACTACTTCCAGGCAACCATTTACACCATGACACAAATGTGGTTCTTCTACTTAAAAAAAAAAAAAAAACCCACAAAAATCTAGCCATTAACATTTTTTTGCTAAACTATCTAATTTGGGGCCTAAACCACTGTGTTTAATATGTGAGTTTATAACATGAACTGCCAAGCATGACTGATCTCAGAAATCAGTGGCTGGCAGTCTTTTGAGGCAACTGCACAAGCTGGTGTCCAAGGCCACCCATACAACACTGTGTGCATTATCACCCACCGTTATTATTTCAACAGTTTTTACTGGGTTAGAGGGCCTATAGGAGAAGAGTACCAGAGCACCAGAACCTATATATAGGCTTAACATGAAGGGATGAGGAGTCAAGAGCATCAGTCACAGAAGTCTGGAGCACCAAGTAGTACTGAGGTTCTCAAACTTGTTAGATTAAAGGCGCCCCTCAAAACACGTCAGCTCCTAGCTCCCATTTGTTTTCTTGATATGGGAAAAGAATAGAGTGATTCTTGTGTTGCAAAGAACTTAAAAAGACCACAACATGTCAGAATGTTTTTGACACTATGGATTCCTATTTGAAATCTCTGGGTTTATCTTATGAATTACGTATAGGTGTTTGCACCTAATATTGCACGGTAACCCATGGCACCCTTGAAAAGATTTCACAGGGTGCCACAGCATGCTAGTTGAGAATTACTGAATGAGTGCCTGAGAAGCCTGGGAATTCCCTGACCAACAAATCAATTTTGATTTGTGTGGCTAGATTATCTGCTTTCTATGGATGGATGACTGAGATTTGCTCAGATTCCCTTAAAATAGAAGGAGTTCTCCCTGGCACAGACAGCTGAGACAATCTCCTCTTTAGTTCCCATCCTCATTAAATGAACAGTTGTAGTTACTGCAATAGCAACACTGCCATCAAGATAGCTGTTTATTTTCAATCTGCTGCTACTGTTAAATGGCTTAAAAATCAAAATGATGGGAAGTGCATAACTCCCAAATGCAGCACTAGCAGTGTGTGTAATGTGTGTAACACTCTGTGTGTGTGTGTGTGTGTGTGTGTGTGTGTGTGTGTAGCAATAATGCATTTTCAGTGATAACGAATTCAGCGTGACGAAATCATCAGCAAAGCTAACCACACTTTATCATGCATCAGCAGATGCATGACAAATAGAACCAAAGAGGTGATACTTCCCATCTATGCAGCATTGGTCAGACCGTAGTTGGGAGTACTGCATCCAGTTTTGGGCGCCATACTTTAAGAAGGATGTGGATAACCTCAAGAGGGTCCACAGCAGGACCACTCATACTGTTAAGGGTTTGCAGGCCAAGCCCTATGAGGAAAGACTAAGGGACCTGGATCTCTTCAGCCTCTGCAAGAGAAGGCTGAGAGGTGATCTTGTGGCTGTCTACAAACTCATTAGGGGGGCGCAGCAACAAACTGGAGATGCTCTGTTCACCAGGGTGCCTCTTGGGGTAACAAGGAACAATGGTCAAGAAAACAGATTAAGGCTGGACATCAGAAAGAACTTCACAGTAAGGGTGGCCAGAATTTGGAATGGACTTTTAAGGGAGGAGGAACTCTCCTCTACCTTGGGGTCTTTAAGAGAAGGCTGGATAGGCATCTGGCTGGGGTCATCTGACTCCAGAACTCTTTCCTGCCCAGGGCAGGGGGTCAGTCTCAATGATCTGTTGAGGTCCTTTCTGACCCTAGCATCTATGAATCTATGACACTATAATACAGAACTCACAGATATTAACCACCATATAGGAATGTCTGGACTACCAGTTATAGGTACTGACCTTGATGGCCACCTGTAGCGGGTTGGGATCTCCAGCGATTCCTACCACTGTCCCCTCATAAACCTCGCCAAATGCTCCATGTCCTAATGCCCTGAAGAGAAAAGAAAGAACAAGAATTACTTGATGCAAAAGCCTGGCATCAGAAAAGCCAGGACCAGGCTTAGGGTAAATGGAATCCTAGACAAGACAATTCATCTCGGTGTTGACCTAGTTGTAAAGTATCCAGAGTCACTTTTTGACCTCTACTGGTGCTGTGACTAAACAAATGGGTTCTAGAAATCCAGTAGTGCTGAAAATATAATAACCAACTGCATGATGATAAAGTGACTGCCTGGTTGCTATACTGATCCTGGGATCCTAGGTCTTAGCAATCGATTTATGATAATATTAAGACTACAGAGAATCAGGGTGTAAGAGATAAAGAGAGAAGTCTATAGACCAAAATCTGAAGACAAAGTTAAAAAAACCCAAACCAAATAGTCAGATTTTCACTGGATTCCCTATGCAGTCTTGATATCAACTGTATTGCAAAGCATGTTTTTTCCTGTGGCATGAGGTTTTTTTCTGATGCAGAAAGGAATTCTGCCTGCTGTGGACCTGAAAGGGATTGACTGGACAGCCAGGTGGCAGCAGCAATTCAGGATATCAAAAGTATGAGTGAAATAACACAGGTGATCGCTCTTTTGAATGAAAGCCTGCAATAATCCGTGGAATATGCGACTTGTGTGCAAAAGGTTAAGAGTGTTGACGTGGTACTGGGGCTGGATTTTTGCAAAATGATGTTTTTGTGAACTTAGTAGCAAATCACAGGTATAAGAGAGAGTCCTTACAATAGCCACATTTAGGCTGGACCAGACTAGACTATGGGTCTTCCAAGGTTAGTTTCTTCTCTGTTTTTCAAACACTTTTCATACAATTAAGCAAGGCAAATATATAAGCTCCACCTCCCTTCACTTCAGATTATACCCCCTCCCCTGACTCAGAGAACTGCCCCTGCCTGCACTGAGCCTCACCGAAGCAGGGAGATGTTCTTGCGAGGGATCTCCTTCAGCTCGTTCAGCGTGGCAGCCTTCCCAGCAAAGCAGTAGTTGGGGTTGTAATCCGTCATGATGGTGGAGGTGCGGATTTTGCTCAGTTTGTATTCTGGGCTCTGCAGTTGTGCTCTAGCTCCTTCCAGCTGCTGCTTCTTATGGTGATAGACTGAGGGGGGAACATCACATAAAACCAGGGGTCAACATCTGTATGAAGCAGAGGAGACAATACCAGCAATGCAGAGCAATCAATAGCAAGCAGAAACTGGGCCAGCAGCTATAAAAGCCAAGTAACATTCTTAAACCCCAGCATCCCTACCTGCTCCTCCTTGCAGTGCCTTCCCCATATTGACTGAATATATGAAGGGTGTTATTCACCTGAATGGAGCTTTGTTCTGGATGCAACAAGCAAGAGACTTGCTGGTATTCACCAAAAACAAAACAAATGAAGCTCAGTTGAACAGAGCTCATTGTATCCCCTTGAATAAGTGATATCTTTAACCAGTGACCATGACTTCAGTCTTTGTATATTAGTGACTTCCAAATGTGGGGGAAGGGAGAAGGGCTGCTTATGTTATAGTGTTCCTTCTCAGCAGTTTTCTCCCCAGATATAGGAAGGACAGAACAATCTTGGCACAGGAGGACTGTTATTGTGCCTAGCCACTGCTTGCAGCTTGACAAAGACAGAAGGATCCTCACTAACTGCTACCCTTGACCTGTACAACACAGTTTTGCTCCATGTATAAGCACTAGCAGAAAGGCAACCCTAAGATGGGTTCCCTTCACCCAGCAGGGCCACCTTTGAGTCTGGCAGAGGCTGGACTGAGGGTAGCAAGGGTGAGCAGGAGTAGTGGTATAACTAGGGTGGGGTGAATGAGGCAATTGCCCCAGGTGTTGACTTGGGAGGAGGGGAGTGGTAAAAAAAGCAACTGATCCTAGCAGCCAGGCAATCAAAATCACAATAGTGGTAGCAACCAGAAGCCATTGCTGTCTTTGTACCCCAGCATCCCACTGCATCCCTACACTGTTGGCAGGAGTAAATAGACTAATACAAGTCACAAAGGTGTTTCTTACGGAAGGAGAGGCTGCCGCAAGTGAGGGCCATTCCAAGTACCACAATTGCAGCAACCACAGCCAGGAGGAGTGGGAGTGACAGGTGTCCCTCTGGGATGGGGCCATGAGGCACTGGCAAAAAAAAGATGGGCACATCAATCAGGAGGCAACTACAGTGATGCTAAAGACCCACTTCTGTCTTGCTTCTCCCTCACCCAGGAAGTGAAGTGGTGGTGATGAAAGACCTTTATATCTATGTCATAACATTGGAGCCCTAGATGTTATAAACATTCATAAATCATTGAATAGCCGTTTTACTTCTCAAACTCCAACAGATTCAGCAAAGATCCTTTATTGTGCTCTCCAGTTTTCTGACGGATAGAAAAATAACACTGCACACAAGTGGAAATTGCCTATGGAAATCTATGCTTTGGAACTGCAAAAGACACTATTAGATCATATTAATGAATATCAGCGAAACAGGCACTACAGGACACTGCTGGAGACAGAACTTGCATTTAACAAGTACTAACCTGCTGCAGAGTTTCCTGTGGCCTAATAGAGCCGTATGTGTAGACAAGAGACATTTACTGCAGAGCTGATGGGCATTTTTACACATGTTCCCGATGCAGCACTGGATGCTTTTAATTAGTGAGCCATACTAATTAGAAGTGCCCATGCATCACGTGTATCAGCAGCACAGCATATCCCCATGCTGAGAAAATGGCGCCAGTATGCTTTGAACCAAAGCACATTGAACATGTTTTAGTCCAAAGTGCACTGCCACAATTTTGTCAGTGTAGAGGCTGGCATATGGTGCAAATGCTGTGCTGCTGATACATGTAATGTGCAAGGCTGCCAGAGCGCATCAAGCTACAGCAGACTCAATTAATTGAGTCTGCTCTGACGCACTGGATTTTCCATCAACTTCAACTCCACCAGCTTCAGTGGCCCTGCCCTTTTATTTAGTGGTGTTACAGCAGAAAGGCCTTTAACCTAACATGTCTACTTATAAAGCAGTCTCCCCTGAGTATGATCATTTGCCATGGAAACCCATTGAGAAACTTTCAGCTGAAGCTTTTTTGGAATTCACCGTTTTCTCATCTGAAGAATTTATTTCATAATCTTTTACACAGTTTACACTTTCAACCTACACAACACCGAATTTTTGAAACTGCAAGATTGAAGCAACTCAATTGCTTCTGCGTACATGTGTTTGCACTCCTCACAACTCCATGTCCTTCAGTGTAAGATGTAGAAAGATGATGTTTTCCTGCCTCAGCTCTAAAGAAAAATATTCAAGTCCAGGCTGTTTTTCTGCCTGTGTACTCCCTCTGGAACTTCCTCCATCTACTGATCTAATGAATCATGTATGTCTAAAAAAGCATAGTTGAGTGGACAGGCTACACTTATACCCAGTTGAGGGAAAGGCCCAGCAAAAGTGAGAGACAAAACTCAGAAGATTTAGTTCAGGTAAATAAGCATAGAGTCTTCTCCGTGGAATATCATGATGACAAGGTTTCATCCATTTTCTGCTCCTGTGCAAGTTGGGAATTCTGGGAGAACAAGCTATCTCCCTGTTTTGGCATGGCACCTTCCACTTCCTGCTGGAACACAGAGGTAGGAGGTACTCAAAAATAATAAATCATTTTTGTTTAAAGTAAATAATCTTTTTTTCAAAACTCAAGGGAGGATTCCATTTTCAGTCACCCACAGGTACTAAAATTGCTTTGTAACTTGTAGTGATTGTGACAGCCAGACAGCATGTCCATAACTAGCTGAACCTGAAAGCTAGCTCTTCTGCTGCATTCTCTAATGCTTTAGCATGTGAGAGCATTGTCTACCATTGTATACTAGAGTGTGGAGCAGGAGAAAGGCAGCCAAGAAATATTTGTTCTATCACCACCTTGATTGCTCACTTGCTACATCACTGTAGGGA
>NW_005842110.1:1434591-1447285 GCF_000455745.1 Alligator sinensis
GATTTTCAAAGATATTCACACACTTAGAGGCAGATAAGTGTCTAATAAGATTTTCAAAAGCACCTAAGCAAATTAGTTAATAAAGTCCAATTCACTTGAGCAGAAATTAGGACCATTTAGGTCCTTTGAAACCCCACTGGATGCATCTCCACATCTTTAGATACCTAAGTACCTTTGAAAATCTCTGCCACTTGTAGAAAGAATACTTACCCACTCCTTAGAGATGCTGGGAGGATTAACATGTTTAATGTTTGCAAAAGGACTTTGAAATTCCTCCAATGGAAGGCAAGATAGAGGAGGGGTATCTTTATTATGACTCAAGTAGCTTCTTCTAAAAAAACATGAAAGGGAGCAAATACAACAAAAATGGAAGATATTCTGTGAAGACAGAGCTCTGTCTTTTACCTGTGCAGGTGACGTTGTCGCTGGCTAGCACAGAGCCCATTTCACAAATGCAGATTGGCAGATTGGTCTCAAGGTCCCGCTTGCAGTTGCCTGAGTGGCAGTGGCTACAATTCAGGTAGATCTGAATCTCCACCTCACCATGACTCTCCATGGCTGAATGAGGAGTCAAATAAAAATAGAAGGATTTAGTTTATCTTCTCCCCTCTTGTAGAGGTAGAAAGAAGAGGCAGAAGACAATTGTCCCAATCTTGCTACTTAGGAAAACAAGAAGCCAAACACAACAGGGAGCAGGTCCAGCAATGACTGATCACTTTGGGTCATAAAGGTTTACTGGTGAAGGAAAATGGGGAAATCTGTGACCCAGTAAAGTAGCTGAACCTTTAGACTTGTCTCCTCTCCCTGCCTCACAGAGAGACATGAGGAAGATCTTCAGCTGCTTTACATTTATTTAAGTCAATGGAGCTGTGACAACTTGCACTTCATGAGTATAAGCCTTAAAAGTATAAGCATGGTGGAGTGTTTGAAGAGGGTAAGAAGGAAGAGAGCAGTCAAGAGAGAGGAGGTGAGGGTGAGACAGAGACAATAGTGAGAGAGCAGAGAAAGCGTTTTACCTGACAGGGGATGCAGGAAGATTTCCCCAGTTGGATTCACAAAAGAAATACCATCCTGCCCATCAGCAGTGATCTCATCGCTGTCTGACACGTGCCCACCTGAAAAAAGGTAGGAGTCACCATTTTTCAGCTGTACATGACATGAAAATGTTAATCAGTGTTAGATGCTAGGGTCTTCTGGTTGCTCCAGGCTCTAGGCATCTGGAGTTACACTGGGATACTATGCCAATGACATATCAGTGATACAAAGTCAGTGTGTCTTCTCATATTGTCCAAGACAATGAAATCCTTCATCAAAGACCAGTCAAGGATGGTGGAATCATTCATTTCATAGGTTCATATGGTGCAAATGAGTTAGTTTTAAATAGAACTGATCATTATTTGATAAACTGTTCTCTCTGGACAAGCCAAAGACAGGACAGGGGATGGTTAAATATCCATTTAAAAACCTAACAATGTTCCCAGTCTCTCTATCTCCCCTCCCCTAAATGAGGGAACAAACAGACCCACCTCTGTAGCCTCCGCCTCCTCCACCAGAAGTACAAGCTCCTCCTCCTCCACCAAAACCACCTGAGGTTGCCCACTGAAGCTTATTTAGTGCTTGGGGACAGGCCTGACCTCCCTCTCCACCTTCCAGGAGGGACTTCCCAGCCTGAGGAACCTGGGTGATATCCTGCCAGCCACCCCCTCCTCCTACAAAGAGAGAGAAATTAAAAAAAAAAACAGTGAGGCAACTGAACATGGACAGAAGAAAATGAGGGTGAAGTGTGTGTATGTGTGTGTACACATGCACGCACAAGAGGAATGAGGATGTCCAGGAATGTAGCCCATTGCCATTACCACAATGGAAGTCCAGCCTAAGATCTCCTTTATCTGTTGTTCCTCTAGCTGTGACAAAGCACCTGGGAGATAACCCCTCACCACCTTGTTTTGTCAAGAGACTTGGAACAATAAAAAGAAAACTGTCATGGAACTTTTTGCATCCCTTCAAGATGAGAACTGGGTACAGTTCATGGGAAGAAAATAAATTTAAAATCAGGCCTCCTCACCAAATTAGACAATGGATAGAAATTGGAGAAGATGTAGAAAATCACTGCAATTGGATGTTTGGTCCATTCAGGAATGGATTCTAAACTCAGTTGCTAGGAGAAAAATCTGACCTAGATTTCTGTTTCTGTATGGACTGGGGATTCCAGTTCGATCCCTGTTTCTCTGTTTTGGTGGGGACTAATGTCTCTTCTATTGTTTCTCCTCACCAAGACATTGCTACAAGGAAGGGCTCAGGGTTACCCCATTCTTTTCATTTTATGGCTCACTTCTTATATGAGATTTCCTCCCATGGAACAGGTTCTCTTGCCACTTCCCCACCTTCCCTGTGGCATTTTGTCTGCTCAGGTGCTACACCATATGAAAAGAAGGTCCCTGTGAACTGCCAGTGCACCCCAAATCATGGCCATTCACATATCATTCACATGTCTCTGTAAATCATGTCCACCTAAAACTGTGTGAGAATCAACATGATGTCTGTCACTTCAAATTAAGTCCTCAGGCCAGTTCTGTATGTTCAGCCATAAAACCTAGACCTCATACTGCTATCTTACCTGCTGCCCCTGTTTTCCCATTGACTCCAGGCACTGCTGTGTTGTTCTCAAGCTGTTCCAGGGGTATATCATCCAGCAAGTTGTCTTGGTCCTTCAGGTATGCCTTCCCTCCTCCTCCTGCTGCGATCAGCAAAGGTTCAAAAGTCCCATTCTTCTGCTGCTCAAATATACAGACCATTCATTATATGAGGCATTCATACAGCACAGCAGGCACCAGATAAGCTTTCGGCTCCTCAGATATGAGAACACGCAAGCTTCATCACATTAAAAGGCATAAAAACATCTAAATGTTGGCCAAAGTCCAGAATAATGCTACAGATGGTTTTCTGACTTCATTATGAAACTGCTACCTCTGCCTACCTTGATCTGAGTCCAAGTGAATACTAGTTCTTGAGGCTGAACTTGTTTCAGCATTGAACAGCAGACTTTGTTTGATTCCTAGTACTGATCTTTTACTACCAGAGCTGGCTGTGCTGATGAGGCAGTACAGCTAGCCCCAGTAACAGTAAAAAAGGAGGATGAGCCTATAAAGAGGTATGGAATTTAAATGTTTTAAACAGTCATCTCCCATCCACTTCTTGTAACAGCTGACAGCATTGTATGATATGATCAATACTGAAAGGGACATCTTTAGTCAGACTCTATCCAAAAGGGCGCTCTGAGAAAGGCAAACTTACTCTAAAGACGTAGGTGGCTCCTCCTCCTCCACCCCCTCCTCCAGCCCACTCCTTCAGGTCCCTTTTTTTTTTGTAATCGTCTTCAATGAGAGATGACTCCCCCAGGCAGATCTTCTGGGTCTGAACATTTCCCTGAAAGAAGTCAAAAGGTGCAGTCAGAGATCAGCAGCAGCTACCTGGCAAGCACAGACCAGTTCAAATGGTTCTCTCTGTAGCTGGACAACTCGTTGTATGAACAACCCGCCTCTCTGCCCCAGTGAGCTTTTTCTGATCTGGGAATACACCACATATAGGCAAGTGATATCTCACAGCAGATCTGGGGAAGTGGAATGATACTTGATTAGTTTAATCATTGATAATAAAACATAATGTTAATACCTTTTACAGCTGCAGCTCCTTACATCTGAAGAGCTTAAAATGCTTTTCAATTACTAATTAATTACCAGGGAACTCCTGTTAAATAAGTAGAATTAATATCTGTTTTTCTGATGAGGAAATGAGATGAGGTGTTTTATACAAGGTAAAAGAGTGACTAGGTGCATCTACACATGCCCCCAACTATGCGGTAACTGCTGTTACGGCACAGTCCTGGCAGCACATGGGTTGTTTCCAACCCTACTGCATAGTAGTGTCAGCATCATGGTTCATGTCTGTTGACACTATGTCGCCATAGCAATGAGCTACATTGCCATAGCTCAACACTATGACAATGTAACATCTCATGTAGATGCACTCAATGAGTGGCAAGTATCAGGAATAGAACTCAGGAGTCCTAGCTTCCCTGTCTCTGCTCTAGACACTAGCATAGGGAGAGAAAATAAGGAAATATTGTTTCCCAGGCTTAGATTTTTTGGCATGCTGAGCTACACATCTTATGAGGATTTCATGACTCTTACTCTTCACTTGACTCCATTTGATTTTATAAAATGGCCTCCACATATATGGAGGCTATCACTAGCATTCCAGTATGTGACATGCATCTTCTAAACACTGAGGGCTGTAAAACCTTACTGGCTCTCATACAGTCATGAGGACTTCCACATGTCCTTAGGAAGGTAAATCTTCAGCCACAGTGCCTCCCAAAGGTGGAGCTCTCAAGAAAGGGTATACTTAAGCAACTGGGGGAGCCTCAGGCAATTGGGGCACAAGGCTCTGTTCCAGGGAGGGGGTAACAGCCAGAGAGCCTGTGCCCAGGAACTGTGCTGAAGAAGCCAATAGAAAAGGCAAGACCGGAGCCTAACAAGTTAAGGGAAGCTTAACAGCCACTGGATCTAGCATGAAAGGATCCAGACACAGAACTCTGGGGTGAACTTTACCAGGGTTGTCACATGCACATCACGATTTTTGTTCTTTCCTGATATTTCTGGGTCTTCACAGAAGGTCTGATCCAAAGGTATTAATGTCAATATTGACATGGGTTTTAAGAAGCTTTGGATCCAGTCCTCAGACTCTAAGCTTTTCAGGGAGGAAATCAGCCCTTGCCATCCATGCCTAGTTCCATGGGCCTGTTATCCTGTTGTGGGATATCTGGCATAACCATAAATAATAGGAAAGAAAAAAGTCTGGGCAGGCCTCACAAAATATAGATTATGGGAAAATATGTTACCAGCTCCTAATTAGTAGTTGGACGTGGGTGACCTGTTAAAGCAACTGAAAGGGAAAAGAAAGCTTACAAGCAGCTTTTTATGGGCACCAGGATTTTAAGGCAGAGCTGCTGCTGTGGGTTTTGCATTTGTTTGTACATTCTGGGGAGGTTTCTCATTTCAGGCCTCCATATATTTGTTTGGAGAAAATTCTTCAGTTCATTGGTTCTTCCTAATCCCCCATCTGGCTTTTATCACTGCAGCCTGGGATTCCTGCCCCTCATCAATAGGAAAGCCAAGCCCCAACCCACCCACTGAGGGTGTCTGCAGCTTATTGCCAGTGTGGTTTTGCCCAGTGTATTTGTACATCCTTACCCCTGGGCAGGCATCTTCCCCCTGCTGCCCCACTAAGATGTAGAGGAGCTCATCTTTTTCCAGCTGGAAGGTAGCTGAGATGAAGACTCCATGTGATCTCTTATTGTGGTTTTTGGCTCCTTTCCCTCCAGCTGCTCCATAGGCAGAAATCCTAGAAAAGAAAAGAAGAAGTTAGAGAAACAGAAATCCTACACACCATAGACCCAAAGTGACTCCAGTTGTATGCTCCCAACCCTCCCCTGTTCCTGAACAGCCACATCCTCACAGTGAACTGTGCACAGCCAGAGTCCTGGACTGTCATGACTACAAAGTGACTCAGTTTCTTAGGGTCCAACACCCAGTGTTCCTGTGGGGAACACTTTTGAGCTGACACCCTGAAGAATGAACTATGGACTTGACAAACAAAAAGCATGAGCTCTTACACTTGGAAATAAATAACCAAGGCCCCATAGTTGTGGGCTGTAACAAATCATACTGTACATTGGCACAGAGGTAGACTTAAAACATATACTGACCTATGTGTTACATTCCTACACTATCACAATCCCAAAGGGAGGTCATAACAGCCAGCACTCCTAAACAATGACAGCCCAAAGGTACTCCAGTTCAGAACCTCAGTTTACATCAGTGTTTCCCAACCTTTTTTCTGCACCCCGCTCCTGGGAGTGAAGTGTGGCAGCAGTGGCGGCCCAGGGGTGGGGGAGCTCCCGGCACGGGACGCAGCTCCTCTTTTCTATGTGGTGCTGTCGGCATTGCCCCCGCGACCCTCCTTTTGGTCATGACCCGGGGTTGGGAACCACTGGTTTAGATATCAGCATTCTCACATCATCACAGCTTCAAATTGACTCTGATTTTGGCTTCTTCATACATAACACATCCATCCTCAACAATAACTCTTAAGTATAATTCCTCACAGCCAGTATTTCTAACCCATCAACCTCCACTGTAACTCTTGCTACCCTTCACCTTTACCTTGCTCTCAGCCACTCCCAACAGTTTGCTGCACTAAACTGTATACCAGTGCTAGGGTAAGTGTGTGTAGCTAGGTGGCCACTTCTCCAGTGCCTATTGTACTCAGGTACTCACATGTATCGGTTTGTTGCTGGCACTTTCCACACTTGTACTCCTCGGAGTTTACCTTCTTTCTCCACAGTCACAGACACATTGGTGTTCTGGTAGGCACTATCACACTGTGCTTGAGTTGGCCCTTGAGGACCACTGGCACCACAAGTTGTGAACCACCAGAAAACAATAGAGATGTCCCCTGTGACCAAAGCAGTAGAATTATGATGGAGATGATAACATCCCTTTGTTTCAGAGACGGATATAATGTTACAACTACTCTGTAATCAAAGGGCAAATGACAAAGCCTTAATTCTCCTTGTTGATATATGTTTCTGCAGAAACTCTGGTAACTAAACTGATACATGTATGAACAAACCTCAAAGCACCCCCCACTCACAAACAATATTAGCAACTTTTATATAGAAGCAAAGCAGCAACCAACATCTTGGTAATATCTGCTGTTTGCTGGGATTTGAAACATGTTCACTGTTTTACATATACATATGTAAGAGACTGAGGTCAAGAGCATTCTGGATTTCTATTATAAGATATTAGGACCTGAATTTTCAGAATACTTAGCATTTTATGGCATTTCCTGTGTTCAAAGCACAGCTCCCATTGACATCAGTTGCTGCAAGTCTTCAGCCCTCCTGTTAATTCAGATGCTAAGGTACCAAGATGTCCTCCCAGAAACTAAAAGTCTAACAGAGACAATTAGTTGGTATAGAACTATCTACCTGAGAGAAATGGCTCTTCCAAAGGGTTCAACAGATGCTGATCCATGATTCCGATTTCCTGTGGGTATTGGTGCTTTCCATCAACATAGCTGTGTCTTCTTTCTGTTATAGCTTGTGGGACCAATGAGGAGGGGGTGGGGGGAAGTGGGGAGAGGGGGAGAGAGAGAGAGAAAGAGAGAGAGAGAATTTCAACCAAAATAAACTAGGTACAACCACTTCATTAAAATAAGAGTTCATGTTGTGAGATTCATTTTGCAGAAGAGACCATGATGCCCTCCCACTATCTCATGTTAGACAGCCTACTGAAGGAAAAGGGACTTAAAACTCTGTTATATGTAAGTACTGTGGATATGTGGCATAAAAAGAAAGGAAGTGTCAGAATTTTAAATCTGTGTATTGATTTAAATGATCAATCATCTTTACAGTTCTTCAGGGTTCTCATCCTTGGCTTGGCTGCCTGGCTCCATGTTGTGTAGTAAAGAAAGAATTGAACATAAAACTGATTATAATCATTAAAAAAATGGATAATGGAACACTACAAAGGGATAATGGGCATCCATTTTTAATCAGTTCAATAGTGACATATTAATTCCAGGAATGGACAAAGGTAATGAAAAAGTTTTTAAAATGTCACATCATTTTTTCATTTTTTGCAAAGTTTTTCATGTCCTCAACATTTTGGGGATAAATTCTATGACGTAATCATGGCCCCCAAATTCCCAGGTTTTATCCATGTGCCAGTGAGCTTGCAAAATGGCCTTCTCATTTGAATTTTCGTAATTTGAGGCATATAAGATCTACGTAGTCCGACAGCCACTCTGGCAAATTTAGTAAGAGAGAACAGGAGGTGTGGGGGGCCGCGGGAGGAATGACACAGCTTGTAGAGAGTCATGAACACTATTTAGCATATTCTGTACATGCATAAACGATATATATCACGTCAAGTGGGGATAAAATGGTGACAGACTTTAGCACACTGGTTATGCCCCCACTAACTCAACGAGATATGTGGATTCATAGATTCATAGATGCTAGGGGTCGGATGAGACCTCAACAGATCATCGAGTCTGACCTCCTGCCTAGCACTACCCACATCCTTCCAGGTCAATACTGACCCGTATTATAGACAGGATCTGTATTATAGACTGCACCAGCTTGACTGATCGAGGATCCAGATGACTTGAAACCACAGTTTTGGGCAGCCATAGCTAGGGGAGCAAGTTTGAGGCTAATGGTATAATGATTCCTATTATTTAAGAATGGGACTGCAGTAGACAATCAGCCCACTGGATCCTTCCAGTGTCTCTTACCACCATGTATAAAGCATCACTAACTTCATACAGCATGACTACAAGGATAATATAAAGCAAACCATGTGGAAAAGTAATACACTGCTAATAAGCACAGCCACAGCCATGATATAAACAAGTGCCTATTTGGTCAAGCTCTATGAAAAGTACACAAAACTTTACCAGACCTGGAGCAGTGACCAGGATAGTATAAACCTGGCTCTTCTGGAGTGGGGAGAGGATGGAAGTGCAGACCTCCAAAGGTACATTTAGAACTCACTGCCTATCCAAATGACCTACATCGCATGGAGAACTCTACCAAGGAAACCAATATCATGAATTAAGCCTGCCTCACACTGCAGAGAGACAACAAACAAAAAGTCTTAAATTTTCGCTGCACAATTATTTTCACTCATGTTATTTCAATATATAAATCACACAAGTTTTACACAAATGTTTGGTTGGAACAACTAGAACAGTTGAAGTTCCTTGCATGTTATGAACCCCTGGTTAATTCAATTCTGAGCATTTTTCTCTAGGAAAAGCATCATCACATATCTTTCAACCAATTCCAGTTGTACCCATCTCATGGCTCTTTGATGGTCTATGAAAAATAAGTTAGCTCCATTTCCAGCTGGACAATTATCCCCATTGCAAAGCCACTGCTCCAAATAGCACTAATTAGCACCCTTGTTAGGAGTGTCAGTAGAGAGGCCAAATAATTATCTGGGCCATGAAGACTGACCTGACCTCTCAACCCCCAGGGACATTCCCCTCAGGACTGACTTGAAGCACACTAGTAGGTGAAAGGGGACAATTCTTGTACTGTATCCGTTTTACAGATAGGCGGAGGAACTTGAGCAGACAGAGCAGTCAAACCAAAGAAAACCTAAAACAAACTATTTGGATCAAAGACAAGAAGGAAAACCAAATAAAAAATATGAAGCACAGCCACAAGGAGACACTTGGTCTCCCAAGGCCTGAGCTGAATTAATTAAGAATCTGAAAGGTCGTGACCATCTTCCAGTACAGCTTCTGTCATTCAGAGATGTACAATAAACTCAGTCACTTTTGCTGGAGTGAAGGAATGTAAATCAGTCCCCATAACAGCCTCAGTTTGTGTCTCTGGCTGGATTTTTAGCAAAGCAGCATCCCAACCGAGTGTCCTAGGGCAATTCTTCCTTTCCAAACAAACAATCTTTCCTCCTTTTCCAAACAGTCTCAAATCTTCATGCACTGGAAGGGGGCCTCCATCCCCTTCATGCTTACTAGACCAAGGACCACTTCCCTTAGCCCTATGAACTAATGACAGCCCACGAGCACTGTTAACTCTTAGAATGCCGGCATTTCTGGTATGCCTATATGCAAAAACACAGGACCACACAGCGGTACCAGATAGCTGCATTACCCTGGTGCTCTGCCTGAGCTATTAACTCTGTTGAGAAGGTAACTATATTAGCATCGGTGGACAGCTGCACTAACATGCCTGTGCTTCTGGTACACAAACTAGCTTGTTGAGAGACATCTTGGATACCCCTGGAAAGTGCTGCCTTGTTCCTTGTGGCAGATATACCCTCACACACTGCAGGTACATGAACTCCTAATAGGGCATGTTCTCCATACAGGATATAGTTGCAGGTTTAAAAGTCTGATCTTCAATCTATTCCAGCTTCCATTTTGACTGTGGAAGGATTATAAACAAGTGTAAGGGGTCCCTCTCTTATATTCAGTGATGGAATGAAACTTTGGGTGAGAGAAATCTACGCAGCAATGGGCCCTTCGCCTCCATGTCCATGCGAGGCTTCTTATTCAGAAATCTTTTTCAGTTCATCGGATTTGAGCAGTTTGCATTCAAAGGACTAGGGTGTCTATGTCCCTTGTGAATTCTCAGGGCTCCCCCATATCATCCAGCCATTTATTCTCCCCCCCACCCTGAAATACCCCACGCTATAGCCACTGGAGCAGATTCTCAGCTTTGGTATGATATTTTGCCAAAGCTGCTACAAGTCAC
Organism: Alligator sinensis; assembly: GCF_000455745.1. NCBI lineage: Eukaryota > Metazoa > Chordata > Crocodylia > Alligatoridae > Alligator > Alligator sinensis. The sequence goes on from NW_005842110.1 coordinate 1,444,946, forward strand.
TAGTTGGGAATTGTCCCAGTGTATGTAGACACCTGCAACCATGGCTAGCTTTTATATCTCCTTTCCCATGACTTCTGGTACAAAGGATGTGGTTGTTCTGTGGAGAGCGAATGGCCAGAGCACGGTGTCATCTGGATATTCTCAAATGCTGTATAGTACTTTGCAGCAAGTCAGAGTAGCCCCAAGTCTCTCTGACCTGTAATGGGGCTGGGATTTGGAACCAGGAAGTCATAACTAATTCTTCCACAACAGCCCCATGTTGGTCCATTCTTTCCAATGAGTACTGGTATTAACTCAGTGAAGGCATCATTGCTGGGGGACCTGAAGTATTCCCTCCAGCTCATCTTGAGTGTTGAACTGAGCATAGTGCCTCCCAAGATACCAGGTCCTGCCAGCCTGGTGAGCAGGTGCATGATGCCAGGGCCTGACGCAGACCATACGGTACTCCCTTAGAACAGACCTTCCCTATTTACAAAGTGTTAGAGTGATGTAGTCACGATGGTCCATGAATTATGTGAGAGGCAACGATTTCTTAGGGTGATTATGCGAGAGGCACGGTCACCTGAAGAAGAATGCCTTGCATTCAAAAGCTTGTCTCACTCTATCCCAACTAAGCAGTTGATTCAATAAAAGATATTGCCCACCAAAATCCTTGCCTGTTTACAAACAAATTTTAAATGGGAGAAAGTATTAGTGATTTACAGTGTGAAACAGAACCAGGAAGGCCAAGGCAATCCAGAATGTGTTTTCACAGAACAGAGTGCAGGTTGAATAAGAAGGACAAGATGCAAGCCTGCCCACAGCAGGGCAAGGTAACAAAGGAAGAGCAGGCAGGGTCATTCTAACCATTCTATAGCTTTGGGTACAATATATTCAGCAAGTTGCAACGTGAGACTAGTGGACTAGATTTTCAAAGATGTTTAAACACTTAGGGCATGTCCACACATGCAGGCATGTGTGCTTGCAGCAGCTCATATAGGAGTGGCACAAATTTGTGCCGGGGATTTGTGCCTCAGCACACATGCCTAAATTATGTATGTACTTTGGTGTGGGACAAGTTGTGCCAATTGGGGCAAACTGACCCTGCCCAGCTCTTCCCGGATCTTCACCCACAGGGGGAGCTGAAGGCTGGGGCCAGCACTTGTGCTGGCCCCAGCAGTATAAAAAGCTGCCCTGGCAAGCAGCTCAGGGCTAATTGCTCTCAGGAGCTTCTAAGGCCCAGCCAGGTGACATATGGGGCTACTAGCCCCCTGTGCCAACTGGACTGTTACAGCAGCCCTGACCTAGAGTGGTTTTTGAACCCTCTACCCACTGCAGCAGTCTGGCAGTGAGAGCTGCTGCCTGGTTGTGACCTGCTGCTACCTGCAACAGCACCTGCCCCCTTGGACCTGCAGCCCCATGCCTGCACACCTGCCAGACCTGGCGGGGACTGCACAGCTGCCTGGGATGTGGCATGGGTACTGTAGCAGAGCCATCTGCACCTCTGGGTCAGCTGCCATTGGGCTGTGGCTGCACAGTTGGGCTTTGTGTGGCACTGCTGCCATGTGTGCCCCTGCCCTGCCATCTGGGCAGCTATCACCTGGAAGATATCCTCAGTGTGGTGGCCAACTCTGAAAGCATATCCTCCTGGCCCCAAGTGGCCAGGAGGTCAGGTACCTCATTTGCCCTTCATCTAGGTACCCAATGCCAGCCCTGGGCAGACTCCTCTGCCTGGGTCCTGCCACTTGCTTCACTAGCAGAGATCCTGGTGTTCCCTGTTTAAAAATGGCAAATTCTCTGATAAAAAATCCCAAATTCACTGTTTAAAATACCCCGAAGTCCACGTTCTCAAATGATTAACACAACACACCACTATATATCTATATTGGTCAATAGCTATAGCTATAGATATAGGTATAGCTATAGAGAGAGATCAGTTGGGCAATGTTTTATTGATAGATTTATGATTTTAAAGCAATTTGGAAGCCTACCAGTGCCTCTGACAACATAATAAAATAAATTCTAAATATCTGTATGCTTTGGTGTTTGCTTTTGGTTTCTTTATCAAAGAAAAATCACAGCTCTGCCTGACCTCTCTGCTAACCAAGATGTGGGGACAGCCGCCCCTGCAGCCATAGCTCCTGCCAGCAAGTCCCATCCTGTCTGGCAGCTTGGCATGCAGGGTGCGAGATGGGGGTGGGGGACGCAGGGTTTGCAGGAGGGGAGTGGGGAAGGGTGTGTGGGGTTCTTGGGTAGGTGTGTGTGTGGGGGTGTGGGTATAAGGGGAATATGGGGTTTGTGAGTGGTTGTGTGGGGGGGGGTGTGGGGTGTATGGGGGGTGTGGGGGGGGGTTTGTGGGGA
>NW_005842110.1:1447366-1449643 GCF_000455745.1 Alligator sinensis
CCACAAACCCCACCCCCCCGCCACTCCCCACACACCCCACATTTCCCTTACACACCCACCCGCACCCACAAACCCCCTCACTCCTACTTTCCTAATTACCTGGGACAGTGCTGGGGTCGGGGTCATGCCACAGCCTTGCCCTGCTCCTGTTTGCCCCAGCATGCTGGGGCAGCAGGAGCACCATAAAGACACTCTGGCCAGATGCCAGAGCGTCTTTCTAGAGGACCCAGCCTCCAGTTGCCTCAGGGCATGCTGCAGGCCCATGTCCAGCACCACTGTTTTTCCACAGGTTTTGCTTTGATACCTGGATTTCCAGGTATCAAATTTAGAGCCTGCACTGCAAATATGCAGTGCAGGGAACATTTTTGTGTTCCCAGCATGCCACTCACCACATCTCAAACTGGTCTGAGAGGCCACCATAGGCACATGTGTGCTTATCTGGACGCGCCCTTAGAGATGTGGACTTACAGGGCAGTTCCAGACCACACTGCTCCATGCTAGGGAGTACCACCTTGAAAATGTTTCCCACTCACTCATTCACTCTACAAAAACTGAGTGGCAAAAAAAATGTTGCACAAGTGCCATTAAAGTGGTGCTGGGTACACACCAAAAACAGCTATGTGACATTTTTTCAGCATTTGGTACCTGTGAAATGGGAATGGGGTTGTGGAGGGAAGGTATGTTTCCATGGCAGTTCCCCCTAGCACAGTCCAGTGCATGTTATTGACAGGTCCCTAGTCACCTAGCCAGAGAAGGGTCCCCTTTCTCTTTAATGTACCTTCTTTCTTTCTTGTAACCACCACCCTGGACCCAAGGTCCATGTTGCCTAGTACACAGATTCTGACAGGATCTACTAGCACATGCCTGAGTGAATGCTGAAAGAAACCCTAAAATCTGTATTGCCTGAACTTCCCATAGGGGACATTTTTTCTTAATCACTGTTGAGGTTGGGTTATTTGCTTTTAAATCTTACTGGTGTCCCATAGGCTGTTCTTATAATTATATTTATCTATATAAATATTTAATCAATATAAATATAGATTGATCTATATATAGATAAACAAGTATATATTTATATAAATATTTAATATAACAATTAATGATTATTTATCTATATAAATATTTACTTCTTTTATGAACCTTGCTAACTGCCTGGCCTTAGGGAAGATGGCTGTGGAAGCCCCAGCCTCCATACCCAGCTGATACACATATAGATAACTCCTTTAAAGTCTGTGCTGCATTTAGTAGCAGATGAACTGCAGGACTGGAACTGGGTAAGAAATGAATATTTACATTCTAGTAAAGAGCAAATTCTTCCTTTCTGCGTGCCATTGCCGCACTCCCTCCCTGCTTCTCTTGTGCTGAGAATAAAGTGTAACTGCTCTGCTTGGAGCTTAATTGGCCTCACCAGTGACATCTGAAGCCTCTCCTGGTTGGCAAGGACTAATTTCATTACTGAAAACACAGCAGAGCTGCTGGGCTTCTCCGTGAGCAAACTGAATTAAATGGATGAGAAGATAAATGGAAGCAGTTGTTTTCAGAATCAAGAAAATATCATCTCCCTGAGTATTCAAGCAACAGTGGTGAACCTAAGTTTTCCAAAAAATGTGCTTCCTTTCCTCAGACCTTCCACTATACACCTCTCTGGATTACCCTCAGCTAGTCTGTGCTATGGCAGTTCCACTGAAATCAATACTGATCTATAATAGCAGAAGAGCTAGCTCTTCATGTTTGATGTACACACATTCTTAGTACCTACCACCTTCTTTATTGCAAGGAAGAAATGAAAAAAGAAGCTAGCACAAGGTCTCCCCATCTTACCTTGCTATTTCCTATCTTCCCTCACCACTAGAAAACTTTCAGAACCCTTTCTTCAGGTTTCAAATAAACATTTAGAGAATGAACCACGAGTCCTGCTTACTCTCACACATCTCCAAGATTTAGCAGGGCAAAAATGCACTGGACTTGCAATTACAGCACCTTCAGTCCCTGTGGATGCCAGTAGGAACAGGAGAGTCATCAGTGCTTCAGAAAATCAGGCCCTTGGTGATCACAAGGAAGTGTGACAGCAGTAACTTAAGATAAGCACCATGCCTAAGAACACAAGAACTGCCATTTACTGGGTCAGGCCATAGGTCAGCGGTGGGCAAAATACAGCCTGCAGACCCATCTGGCCCGCAAGGCCATTCTATCCGGCCTGTGAGGCCCCTAAAAAAATTTTCATAGTTTCATAGTAGCTAGGGTCAGGAGGGACCTGAACAGATCATCTAGCCTGAC
>NW_005842110.1:1449691-1450344 GCF_000455745.1 Alligator sinensis
TCTAACCTCTTTCTAAATTTACCCAAGGTAGGGGCGAGGACCACTTTCCTAAGAAGTTGGTTCCAGATCCTGGCCACCCTAACTGTAAAATATTGCCTCCTGATCTCCAACCTAAACCTAATCTCCATCAGCTTATTACCATTGTTCCTCATCACCCCAGGTGGTGCTGGGGAGAAAACGGCTCTGTCTATTTGCTGTTGATCTCCCCTGATGAGTTTGTAGGCAGCCACCAGGTCCTCCCTCAGCCTCCTCTCGCTGAGGCTGAACAGGTTCAGGTCCCTCAGTCTCTCCTCATTTATGTGTCCTTGGTTTCTGTTAAAGATGACAGGAACCAGGGGCAATAGGACTCAGGAGAAGTCCAGTGGGCTCCCGCAACAGCAGGGCCCACCCGGCCCCGCCCCCCCAGCTGGAAGCCCCAGCAAGGGCTTCTGACATGGGGCCACGTGGGTGTCCCGGCATGGGAAGTTCAGGTAAGGGGATGGAGGGGTGGGGAGGGCAGGGAAGGACCTCGGGCAGCCCCAAGGAAGAGTGGCCTGGGGAAAAGCTGAACACGGGGAAAAGCAGCCCCTTGCCCGCCCCGTGGCCCACGCCCCTTCTGCAGCCGCTCACAGCCCATGCAGAGCTGTCCTGAGCAGGCACAGGCAGCCCCCTGC
>NW_005842110.1:1450914-1452365 GCF_000455745.1 Alligator sinensis
GGGCAGCAGGGATACAGGGTCCCAGCTGGCAGGGGCTCTATGGAGCTGGGCCAGCTCCCTCCTCTCCCTGCTGGTGCAGCCCAGACCAGCTCCAAAGACCCCTGCCAGCCTGCGCCCTGCTCTGGGCCCCACCAGTGCTGGGCCTGGAACATTGGTCCCAAGACATTGGGACACTGGTCCCAAGATGGTGACTAGGTGGAGGGGCACCTGTCAAGGGGCAGGGCCACCCATGCGGCCCTCAACAGCTTGCCAAAACTGGGTAAGCAGCCCTCTGCCCGAAATAATTTGTGCCCCTAACTCCTGTGTTCAACAGCCACTGATGCCCCTTTCCTCCAAGAATTTGTCCCATCCCTTTTTTAATCCGGTTAAGCTGTCAGTTTCCACATCTTATGACAATAAGTTCCACACTTTAATCACAGGCTATGTGAAAAAGAACTTTGAGTTAGTTTTAAACTTACTATCTACTAGTTTCATTTTATGACCTTTAGTTTTTCTATTGTGAGAGATATTAAATAATACCAGTGAATCCCTATTTACTTTCTCGTCACCATTTAGTATTTTGTAAACCTTTATCATGTTCCCCCTCAAGTGTCTCTTTTTCTAAGCTGAATAGGCCTACCCTCTTTAGTCTCTGGTCACATGGGAGCCCCTTCATACCACTCATCTTCCTTCTCTGAACCTTCTCTAGTTTTCTATACCTTTTCAAGATGTGGGGACCAAAACTGAATCCACAGTATTCAAGGTGTGGATGCACCATGGATTTATAAAAGGAGCATAATGGTATCTTCTGTTTCGTTTACAATTCCCTTCTTAAAAATGAATGCAGGTGCTGTGCTACATTCTTTGCATAGCGTGGCTAAAACTTTCAGTATAAACCACCCCTCATGCTATACCAAGCCTGCAACCATTCCAGGTACAGATGAGCAGTTGTGACAAGTGAGACTCATCTGGTTCCCAGAAAGCCCAGCAAGAAATCTGGATCATTTTGCAATGGACATAACCATGGAGAAGGAAGAAACCCTGCAGACATATTTTGCTTGCAACACATATCAGGATTTAAACAAGGTACTAGGTATTACACTTGCTTTTGGTTGGTTTTTTTCCACAGCATAACTTAATTCTTCAGTGTTTTAAAGCTGAAGTGAGACACTCATGTTCCTGACTGTGATTGATCCTTGCCCTCCATCTGCTATCTAGACTGCAAATTGACTCCACCCTGAACTTTACCCATTGTCCAAGGGTATGACCTCATGAAACACTTATAGCTAGATCCACAGCTGGTGGCACTGTATGCGTTTTCCTGCATTTTCAGTCATTTGGCTGCATTTCCAGATAGACTAAATTGTGATAAATTACATTTACATGGAGTTACTATTTACTTGTGGTCACCACTGCTTGATTGTTCCATGCTACCCACCCACCTTTCCTACAGAGAGGAATAAGCCTGCTGA